>NC_081553.1:205328896-205393896 GCF_963082655.1 Stomoxys calcitrans
TTTACGTGGGAGACCATGGGCAAAGCTTTTGCAATAAAACTCTCTTAGATGCATGGGCTTACAACGCTAGGGTAAGGGAATTCATTTCTGAAACTTTTCCCAGTCTTTTGGGGCAGAGAGTGAGCTATTCATCTGGGATTCCATGGAAATGCAAATAAAGAGAATTATTGAAAAGCTACTAGGTCCATTAAAGCTTGCCGAAAGCTTTTCGGAACATATTTTTAGTTTTCTCTTTAATGATGATACCCTTGCAAATGTGCCCAGACGTCTCTTACTCTTCACTTTGTTATGTGAAATTGCATGAATGAGTGCATTTATGAATGTGTTCATGTGTAGGCCGCCCGCACACTCACACACACACACACACCCAATCACCCAAATACCTTGGCGAATTTCACCCAAGCATGGCAAAAGGTCAAGATGTTTGGGGTGAGGTGAGTGCTTTGTTTGTGTGTGTATGTGTGTGTGTGTGCGGAGGGGCAATGTTTTGAGCATAACATCACAAACAAATGAACAAAAATGGGAATAGTTATGTTTCTAACATGTTGTCGTTTTTTGTTGTGAAAGCAAACATATTTGTCTAAGGTAAGAAAGAACATTAACAAAGAAAAAGCTACAACAACTATCGCTGCCACTACTCTCATGCACACCCACACAGAAAAGAAAGAAAGTGAATTGTTAACAAGAGTTTGTCTTTGATTTGTTATTAATACTCATCATCAGCACTTGAGGAATGTCTCCGCCATCATTGTCCCTCCCTTCAACACTGCCGTCATTACCACTAGCAGCACACTGTATAATGATTTGTAGCATTCATGGCTGGTTTCATAGTCGTCACATAAAATTTGTCTTATGACGTATACGTTTTGTATGCTCAGGTGAGTGTGTTTGAATGTTTTTGAATGCTAGAGATAGCTAGGACTTATTTGCTTTAGTCACTGTATTATGATAACAGAACATTAATTTCTTTTACAATTCCGGAATACTCATATATAAAAAAACAAGCATACATACCCCATATATATATTTAATGAGCAGCATGTGTTAGAGTGTATGAGTGATTGTGTCCACTAGCATATTTAAGGATGTCAGAAAGGCGATATGGTAAACGGTAATGGCAACTACAAAAACAAAAACAACACATTTATGCCAAGCGTCCATTAGGGGGACAAAAGCAAGTGATCGCATGAAAAAGTAGGTAAAAATACCCCATGCGTTGGCTAAAGGGTATAAGGGTGCTACAAAATTTTTTCCAACTTCTTCGAAATCGAGTAAGGAAAGATGAAAGTTGGCGAACATATACATGGGAGGTATATTTGAAACTGAACCGATTTCAACCAAAAGACAAACACATCGTAGAAGTCATAGAAAAAGACATAGTTCGACATTTTGAGAAGATCGACTGATATATGCGATGACAGCCTTTGTCATGGAAGTGAAATTCGGGTGATACATATATATGGGAGCTATACCTAAATTTGAACCGATTTAAACCAAAACCGACATTGTGCAAAATTTTAAGAACCTAGGTTTCCCCTCCCTAAGGGGCCTCCTTTTTATAGGCGAGTCCGGACGGCGTGCCAAAGTGCCACACCTCTACGAAGAGAAGTTTTACATGGCATGGTACCTCACAATGTTGCCAGCATTACATTGTGAGGTACCATGACATGTAAAACTTCTCTTCGTAGTGTTGTGGCACTTTGGCACGCCGTCCGGACTCGGCTGTAAAAAGGAGGCCCCTTAAAAATTGAGCTTAAAATTGAATCGGACAGCACTCATTGATATGTGAGAAGTTTGCCCCTGTTCCTTAGTGGAATGTTCTTGGGCAATATATGCATTTGCAATTAAGAAATGTACTGACAAACACTCTGGAAATGGAAATCAGGCAATACAGTTGGGTCGTAGCAATTGAAGACCGCCGCAATACTATGTTATAGAGAATCTAACGAGAATCAGGTTTATTGGGATATGAAATATGAACCGATTTTCATTTCATTTTGCCACTTTTCTTTGTAAGCAAAGTAAACAAGTAAGAAGGCGTTAAGTTCGGTCGAGCCGAACTTTGGATACCCACCACCTCGGGTATATATGTGAACCACATTTTGTCAAAATCCAGTGAAAAATGCATACCTTATGCCCCATAGCAGCTATATAGACATATCATCCGATTTAGACCAAATGCTTATAAGTACAAGTCATTGTTCAACCGAGAGATCGGTCTATATGGCAGCTATATCCAAATCTGAACCGATCTGAGCCAAATTGAAGACAAATATCGAAGGGCCCAACACAAGTCATTGTCCCAAATTTCGGCGACATCGGACAATAAATGCGCTTTTTATGGGCCCAAAACCTTAAATCAAGAGATCGGTCTATATGGCAGCTATATCCAAATCTGAACCGATCTGCACCAAATTGACGAAGGATGTCGAACGGCTCAACGCAACTCACTGTCCCAAATTTCAGCAAAATCGGATAATAAAAGTGGCTTGTGTGGGCCTAAGACCCTAAATTGGAGGATCGGTCTATATGGCAGCTATATCCAAATCTGGCCCGATCTGAGCCAAATTGACGAAGGATGTCGAAGGACTCATCGCAACTCACTGTCCTAAATTTCAGCAAAATCGGAAAATAAATGTGGCTTTTATGGGCCTAAGACCCTAAATCGGAGGATCGGTCTATATGGCAGTTACATCCAAATCGGGACCGACCTGGGCCAAATTGACGAAGAATGTTGAAGGGCCTAACACAACTCACTGTGCCAAATTTCTTCCAAATCGGATATAAAATGTGGCTTTTATGGGCCTTAGACCCTAAATTGGAGGATCGGTCTATATGGCAGCTATATCCAAATTTAGACCGATCTGAGCCAAATTGACGAAGGATGTCGAAGGGCCCAACGCAACTCACTGTCCCAAATTTCAGCAAAATCGGATAATAAATGTGGCTTTTATGGGCCTAAGACACTAAATCGGCGGATCGGTCTATATGGGGGCTATATCAAGATATAGTCCGATATAGCCCATCTTCGAACTTAATCTGCTTATGGACAAAAAAAGAATCTGTGCAAAATTTCAGCTCAATATCTCAATTTTTAAAGACTGTAGCGTGATTTCAACAGACAGACGGACAGACGGACGGACACGTCTATATCGTCTTAGATTTTTACGCTGATCAAAAATATATATACTTTATAGGGTCGGAAATGGATATTTCGATGTGTTGCAAACGGAATGACAAAATGAATATACCCCCATCCTTCGGTGGTGGGTATAAAAACATGTAAAAGTGTGCTAAGTTCGGCCGGACCGAATCTTGGGAACACACCACCATGGATTCTGCTAAAAATTTATACAAAATAAATTTAGTTGAAGCACATAATTTTATTCCACATACCAAACTTTTGTCAAACCAGCAGAAATTACAGCTTCTAGGAACAGAACAAGGATGAGCGAGAGACCGGTTTATTTAGGAGCTGTATCAGGTTATATATATATCGAAGGCCACTATAGCGCAGAGTTTAGCAAGTCCGCCTATGACGCTGAACGACTGGGTTCGAAACCTGGGGAGACCATCAGAAAAATTTTTTTTCAGTAGTGGTTTTCCCCTCATAATGCTGGCAACACTTGTGAGGTACTATGCCATATAAAACTTCTTTTCAAAGAGGTGTCGCACTTCCGGCACGCCGTTCGGACTCGGCTTTAAATGGAGGTCCCTTATCATCGAGCTTAAAACTCAAATCGGACTGCAATCGTTGATATATGAGAAGTTAGCCTCTGTTCCTTAGTGGAATGTTTAAGGGCACAATTTGCAATTTGCAGTATCAGGCTATAGATTAGTTTCGACCGTATTTGGCACATTTGTTGGACGTCGTAACAGACCACCACATGCAAGATTTCAGCCAAATAGGACAAAAATTGCGGCTTTCTAGTGCTAAAGATGTCAGATTAGGATATCGGTTTATATGGGGTCTATATCCAGTTAAAGAGGGATTTAGACCGTACTAAGCACAGTTATTGGAAGTCATAACAAATTCCAACAACTGTTGGAAATCGAAAAAAAAATTGCGGCTTGTAAGGGCTCAATAAGTCACATCGGGAAATCGGTTTATATGGGAGCTATATTAGGTTAAAGACCGATTTGGACCGTACTGACCATGGTTGTGGTCAAGTCATAACAGAACACTACATGCAAAATTTCTGCCAAATCGGATCAGAATCGCGGTTTCCAGAGGCTCAAAAAGTCAAATAGGGAGATCGGTTTATATGGGAGCTATATCAGGTTATAGACCGATTCAGACCGTACTTACCAACGTTGTTGGAAGTCATAACAGAACACTACATGGAAAATTTCAGCCAAATCGGACAAAATTTGAGGACTGTAAGGACTCAAGAAGTCAAATCGGGAGATCGGTTTATATGGGAGCTAAATCAGGTTATAGACCGATTTGGACCGTACTAACAACAGTTGTTGGGAGTCAAAACAAAACACAACACGCAAAATTTCAGCAAAATCGGCCAAAAATTGCTGCTTAAAAGAGCTCATGGTTGTTGGAAGTCATAACAGAACTCTACGTGCAAACTTTCAACGAAATCGGACAAAATTGCTGGTTGTAAAGGCTCAAGAAGTCACATCGGGAGATCGGTTTACATGGGAGCTATATCAGGTTCCAATCCAGATCGTACCTACCATAGTTGTTAGAAGTCATAACAGAACACAACATGCTCAATTTCAGCTAATTCGGACAAAAATTGCGGCTTCCAGGTGCTCAAGAATCTCAAGAAGTCAAATCGGGAGATCGGTTTATATGGGAGCTATATCAGGTTATAGACCGATTTGGACCGCACAGTTGTTGGGAGTCAAAACAAAAAACTTCACGCAAAATTTCAGCAAAATTGGCCAAAAATTGCTGCTTAAAAGAGCTCATGGTTGTTGGAAGTCATAATAGAACTCTATGTGCAAACTTTCAACGAAATCGGACAAAATTGCGGGTTGTAAAGGCTCAAGAAGTCACATCGGGAGATTGGTTTATATGGGAGCTATATCAGGTTTCGATTTGGATCGTACCTACCCTAGTTGTTAGAAGTCATAATAGAACTCAACATGCTCAATTTCAGCTAATTCGGACAAAAATTGCGGCTTCCAGGTGCTCAAGAATCTCAAGAAATCAAATCGGGAGATCGGTTTATTTGGGAGCTATATCTAAATCTGAACCGTTTAGCCCATTTGTTAACACCAGCGACCTACATCAATAGCTTGCATCTGTGCAAAATTTCATGGGCTAGCTTTACGAGTTCTACCGCTATTGTGATATCGTCAGACTGAAGGTCGGACGGACGGACATGGCTAGATCGACTCAGAATGTCGAGACGATCAAGAATATATATCCTTTATGAAGTCTTATTTCGATGTGTTACAAACACAATGACGAAATTAGTATACCCCCATCCTATGGTGAATGGTATAACAATAAAATATTATTCCTTGTGAAATAAAATAATGCGCTGGAAAACCGGCCCGGTTCAGCTTAGTAGGTGAGTTATTAAAAAAGTTTCTTACTGTAGAGTTGATGCCTAGTAACTCCAACTCTTTCATGATTGACGTCGGTTTTACATTATTGAAAGCACCTTCAGTGTCAAGAAATGCTACCATTGTATGAACCCTCTATGTAGCCGACTAGGTCGTGAAGGGCTGTTTCAGTGGATTTTCCTTTACTGTATGCATGCTGCTGCCGCTACAGGCGATCTCCAGGGATCTTTGCCCTAAGTTATTTTTCTATCAACCTCTCAAGATTCTTCTCTGATTTCTGGGTATACCCCACCATAATAGGTCTCAAGGACAGAATCTTCCTTAGCGTAGAGGCCGCAGATGTATCCTACACGGAGCTGCGGAATTCTAACCAGGATTTTTTTAAGCCTTTTTAAGCTCGCCCTTATATTCTCTTATCTCAGCCTTATAGATGTCCCAATCGTGTGGTGCTCTTGTGGCTTTTGCTCTGTTGAAGAGTTTTCTGCAGTCGTTTCTTAGACCAACCAGCTCAGGGGTCCACCATGGCGGTCGCTGTTTGCCGCCTTGGCTTGGCACTTGGGCATGCTGACACAAGCGATTCATTCAGGGCCTACGTGATCCGCTTGACCACTCCGTAGGAGGATATAGACAAGAAATAAGCAATTGTTAGAAACGAAGCTCACTAAGGCCCGCTGCTCCTTAGACAAAAGCATGATGCCAACTGACTAGAGAGAAACAAAATTGGGGGTGAGTATGGTCAAAATCAGTTTTTAACCAGATATAGCTGCCATATAAACCAATCTCGCATCTTGACTTCATGAGCCGCTAGAGAGCGGAATTATTATTTCGATTTGTCTGAAATTTTGTCTTTTGTTTAGTTGTGACATCGCAATTACCATCTGATTTGTTTGAAATTTTGCATGAAGTATTTTGTTTTGACATCCAATGACTATGTTAGGTATGGCCTAAATCGGTTCATAATCTGATATTGCTGCCATATCAATCGGTCTCCCGATTATACGCCTTGAGCCTCTAGAGGGTTCAGTTCTTATCCGATTTAGCAGGAACTTTGCACTATGATTTCTACTATGGCCTCCAACATCCAACTTCGGAATGGTTCGAATCGATCCATAGCTTGATTTAGCTTCAATAGCACAGCAATTCTTAACCATTATCCTTTATTTGCCTGTAAGATTAGGTAGAGAACTTGACAATTGCAATCCATGGTATATTTTATCGGGTCTTACGATGTGTTACAAATGGAATGACGAAGTTAATATACCCCTATTCTATGCTGGAGGATATAAAACCAAGTAAAAGGTGCTAAGTTCGCTAAGTGCCGAACTTTGGATACTCACCTCCATGGATATATTAATCATTCTATTTTATTATAACTCCACTATCATACCCATAGTTATATCTAAATATGAGCTGGTCTGGATCATATTTTATTCAGGTCCCGAGAACTCATATATGTATGTAACAGTTTCAGCGAAATAAATCCGCTTTTTATGGGATTAAGGCCCTAAATTGGAAGTTATGTCTATATAGTCTGATCTGGATCATATTTGGGTCGGATGTTGTGAGGCTTGAAACAACCCACTTTCTCAAATTTGAACGGAATAGAGTAATTAAAAGAGCTTTAATGGGCTTCGAACCCGTAATCGGCAGATCGGCCTATATGGAAGCCAAAGGGTGATTTTTTTGAGGTTAGGATTTTCATGCATTAGTATTTGACAGATCACGTGGGATTTCAGACATGGTGTCAAAGAGAAAGATGCTCAGTATGCTTTGACATTTCATCATGAATAGACTTACTAACGAGCAACGCTTGCAAATCATTGAATTTTATTACCAAAATCAGTGTTCGGTTCGAAATGTGTTCATTCACCGTAACGTTGCGTCCAACAGCATCTTTGAAAAAATACGGTCCAATGATTCCACCAGCGTACAAACCACACCAAACAGTGCATTTTTCGGGATGCATGGGAAGTTCTTGAACGGCTTCTGGTTGCTCTTCACTCCAAATGCGGCAATTTTGCTTATTTACGTAGCCATTCAACCAGAAATGAGCTTCATCGCTGAACAAAATTTGTCAAAATTTGAACACATTTCGAACCGAACACTGATTTTGGTAAAAAAATTCAATGATTTGCTCGTTAGTAAGTCTATTCATGATGAAATGTCAAAGCATACTGAGCATCTTTCTCTTTGACACCATGTCTGAAATCCCACGTGATCTGTCAAATACTAATGCATGAAAATCCTAACCTTAAAAAAATCACCCTTTATATCCAAATATTGTCCGTTTTGGCACGTTCAAGAACTTAACCTGGGTGCATGTCAATATCTCAATTTTTGAAGCCTGTAGAGTGATTGTAAACAGACGGACGGACAGACGGAATGATAGACGGACAGACACACGGATATCGTTAGTTCGCCTAAGAATGTTACGACGATCCGAAATATATCTTCTTTGTAGGATCGGAAATAGCTATTTCGATGTGTTGCAAACGGAATGACTAAATGAATATTTCCTTTTATCCTATGGTGGTGGGTATAATAATTTCTGATGATACTTTTTCTGCACACCCTTATGTATCTGCATATGAAGACACATGCAGCCATGTAAGATGATATGTAAGAGTACTAGCACTTGAGCCATTTCGCTTTGTTGCCAAAGACACTTTATGTGTTCTTTGTAAGGTATTAGGTACATTTCCTTATGGTATTATTGCTTTTCATTTTCCTCATCCTTTTCCCTTTTAAGTTTATTTCTTTGCTATGACACTTTTTAATGCGGAAATTAAAGTTATGCTGTAAGCAAATTGTTTTTATGTTAAAAAGTTTGTACAAGCTCCTATTGAATAGGATAAATGAATGAAAAATGTTAGCTTTAATTATTGATAAGGCCTTAGTATATGGTCCACAGTGGAAATGGGGACACTTTGTTATATCAATGAGTATTTATTGTATACTCGTATGATAACTGAATAAAAAAAGGTTGTTAGCTCGACTTTAAATGTTGGAAGGCTGTTAGGACCTCAGCCGAACTGGGGACACTTCTCTCATATCAATAAAAGCTGTCCGATTAAAGTTTTATTTCAATGATAGAGGCCCTCTTTAGTTATATATTGGGTTGCCCAAAAAGTAATTGCGGATTTTTTAAAAGAAAGTAAATGCATTTTTAATAAAACTTAGAATGAACTTTAATCAAATATACTTTTTTTACACTTTTTTTCCAAAGCAAGCTAAAAGCAGCAGCTGATAACTGACAGAAGAAAGAATGCAATTACAGAGTCACAAGCCGTGAAAAAATTTGTCAACGCCGACTATATGAAAAATCCGCAATTACTTTTTGGGCAACCCAATAGTTGAATCCAAATGGTGGGTCTGGATGCTCCACTTCTTCGCAGAGAAGTCTTGAAAATACAAATTTTGTACTTAGTGCTTTGTTACGACTTACTTCCAATATCCATGGTAAGTATTGTCAAAATGGGTCCGCACCCTCACTCCCAATTAGTCTTGTATGGCACCTATGAGCATAAAATTTTGCAGAAATTTTAATACGAAGAGTACACACATATGCCCTTCAACTGAGTTCATTTTTGAAAATATTTGGTGGTTGAGTATCCCTTGACTTACACTTGAATCTCATGCGTTAATTAGCCTAAACCAAACCCGTGGTGTCCAACAATTGGTTATGAAATTAGTTTTCCAATCTCAAATAACTTTCATTTAAGCCACACATTACCATGGTCGGTGAATTTGTACTCTTTAAGGAAGTACATTGCCATTGGTCTAAAAATTGGATATAAATTCGTTTTCTAATCTCAAAAATCTTTCATTTAAGAGGTGTGGGTCCTAAAAACTATCAATAGCGAGCTCCACCCTCTTTAAGATCCAAATTGTCATGGTAAGAAAATACGTCCTATTTGGGGGTTGTTATGGTGGTGGGACGCACATTGGTTCAAGAGTGGCCGAAATTCATTTTTTTCATGTTCGCCGATTTGGATAATTTTTTGGTATTTTGTTGTCAGATAGTTGAATATTATGATTCCGTAATATTAGGCTGATATATTTAGTATTTCTTTGGACAGACACGCTCCAAGTTCATATATGTTCGCTTGTTTAAAATGGCATGCAAATTTACTGTATATTCAATCTTTTGGTACAATCACAGTAAACTTATCATTTGACTTTGTTGTATATTTTCGTAAATGGCAATTGTCATAGATGAGATTTGCATTAAAAAAAGTTGGAAAAAGTGCCACATAAAAAATTTCGTAGAACAAAATATAAACAACATCAAAATTTCAATGTTCATCAACTTCAGTGGACTGCATGTTTTTAGCGCTGTGGAGCGCTGTTTAACGAAAGACGTCAAATTACAGCTTGAAGTCTCAGCTAAAAGCTAAAAAAAAATTCAGCTGCTCATACCTGCTCCTTTCCAAAAGAAACAGTAAAAACTATAAAGTGATAAAGTAAGAAAACGTGAATTTTCGTTCATGCTTGTTGTTGTTGTTGCCATAATTCTTTACTGTTAACAACAATAGAAGATCAAGCGATAGACTATTAGGTGCTGTGTTATCATTCATTTATTATGTTGTTGCATGCAATAACAACTACACATTATGTCTTGCTCTCTTTATTGCACAAAATCTTTTCCGTTAGAGCTTAATAAGTAATACATTAAGTACCAACAACAATATACAGTTTCTGATTTAAATTTCTGCTTTTGGGTATACATTTCTAATATTATTGATATGCTAATTGACATTACATTGGCAAGTGCAGTGATAAGAGGTGTGTTTTTAAGTGATATCAAGATTTAATTTTATTAATTATGGAAAATGTAACAATTTCTTATTTAAATATTTGCGAAATATTAATTGATAACAACAGTGATATTGATGTTACTGTCGAAGTCATTGCAAATAGCAATGAAGGAATGACTGCTGAGGATGTTGAAGTCTTTACTGGATTTTTGAAAAAAAACTTTTTTACAAAGTTCAAAGATAGATGGCAAAAAGCAAGACGCATAAAAACCAGATTTCTTGATCTTAATGAAAATTGGCTGAAAAATGTCTACAAAGTGTGCAAATATACCGCAAACAATGAAGCACCAAGCTGTTCAAATATGGTTAAACGTGGACGTCCAGCAAAAGCCTTCGAGGATTGCCAACCGCGAACAAAGAGGACAAAGGTACAAGATTTTTGTGAAAACACCTCAATGGTGTTGATATCGTCTGCCGCAAAAAAAAGTGAGTGTTTAGACAAATCCATTAAGGCGTTCACCCCGGAGAAGGCACTTGGGCTGATACTTGATGCTTCGTTGTCAAAGCATCAATATGAGGTTTTGCGCAGTTCAGCTAGAGAAATTGGATTCGACATTTACCCATCCTACCATCAGGTACTGGAAGCAAAAAAAAAATGCTATCTACTACGATTTCTGGAAGTTCATCTATGGCGGTTTGCTTCATATGTGGAGCAAAGCCCACAGAAATGAATAATTTAGATGCGGTGATTTTGAGGAAATGTTCGGAAGAAGCAGTTGCGTTTGGTATTTCTCCCTTGCATGCGAGAATCAAATTTATGGAGTGCATTCTGCACATTTCTTACCGTCTAAGTTTCAAAAAATGGAGAACAGATAGTTACACAAAAATTGAAATGGCGGCAAATAAAGCTGAAATTGGGAAGAGATTAAAGTTGACACTGGGCATAAATGTGGACGCGGTGAAGCAAGGTATGGGCACAACAAACGATGGCAATACGGCAAGAAGGTTTTTCGAAAATCCAGCCAAAACTGCAGACGTAATTGGAATAAAAGAAGAGTTAATACATAGATTTAAAATTATTTTGGCCGCAATAAATTGTAATGCAGCAGTCGACACTAGCAAATTTCATATATATTGCATGGATACTGCCAAGTTGTTTGTTGATCTCTATGGCTGGTACTACATGCCTGTAACTGTGCATAAGATTCTGGTGCATGGTAGCAAAATTATAGCAGAAGCTATTCTGCCAATAGGTATGTCTCTATTTAAAGGCCCTTATTCAATGATTTAATTTTCATTTTTTACATTTTAATTGATTGTTTGTATCAGGTATGCTGTCCGAAGAAGCTCAGGAAGCGAGGAATAAAGATTATAGAGCCTATAGATTACATCATTCGCGAAGAATTGGACGTGTAGCCACTAATGAAGATGTAATGCATAACCTTTTATTGTCTTCAGACCCATTTATAAATAGATTTCGCTCAAAGCTGCAAATCAAAAAATTGGAGTACGATAATGATGTTAAAAAATTATTAAAAGACTATGCTTAATTTATTTATTCATGTTTTTTCTATGGGAGGTGGCCGTAAAAGTGGGCGGATCAGGTATATATTTTCAGGAGCCCATTCTACAATTATAATAATTACTTTTTGTGAAAATTGAATTGATGCATTAAAAATTAAAAGTGGGCGGATATTTTTCAAATTTCACACAAATGATTCTGAGTGTTTAAAAATGCTATGTGCCAAAAAACAATGCCGTAGGTCAAAATTTAATTTTTACTTTGTATGGGAGGTGGGCGTAAAAGTGGGCGGATCATTTTGATTTTTCCATTTTTTCTTGATTCAAACAAAAAATGCCTATGTGCCAAGTTTCATTGTCCTTCGACAACTTCTTCTATTTTTAGCCGCTCGTTCAATGAACTTGAACCAATGTGGGACGTCCCCTAGACAGTTGGTCCCGAATGTTGATATCAGATTCATAGTTTACTCCCAAATACCTTTCAATTGAGCCTCATTTTTCCCTAGAGAGCGGCCCTACATTGCAATGGTCAGCAAATACTTCCTATTTGGACGGAGTTATGGGGGTGGGGTGACCCCATAGAAACTTTTTCGCGAAGATTCATATTAGATTCGTGCTTAACTCCCAAAGACCTTTCATTTGAGTCCCATATTGCTATGGTCGTGAATTTGTCTTCTTTGCGGCATGTTTTTGAGAAGGGGCGGCCCCCCCACCCAAACACTTCGTCCCACAATTGCATATCAGATTCGTATAATACACTCAAATAGCTTTTATTTAAGCCTCATATTACCATGGTCAGTAAATAAGTCATGTTTGGGGGGTGTTTTGGGGGAGGGGTGGATCCCCAGAAACTTGATCCTACATTTGGATATCAAATTCGTATTCTACTCGCAAATATCTATCATTTGAGTCCCATATTGCCATGGTGGGTAAATATTGAGTTGCCCAAAAAGTAATTGCGGATTTTTCATATAGTCGGCGTTAACAAATTTTTTCAACGGCTTATGACTCTGTAATTGCATTCTTTCTTCTGTCAGTTATCAGCTAAAAAAAGTATATTTGATTAAAGTTCATTCTAAGTTTTATTAAAAATGCATTTACTTTCTTTTAAAAAATCCGCAATTACTTTTTGGGCAACCCAATATGTCCGATTTAGGGGTGTTTTGGGGGTTGGGGAGTTCCCCCAAACACTTGGTTCGATAATTGGATATCAGGTACGATTTGTAATCTTAAATACCTTTCAATTGAGTCCTATATCGACGTGATTGGTCTAAATATATGTTTGGTCGGTTTTAAAGTGGGGCGGCTTCCCCAGGTACCCCATCCAAAATTTGGATACCAAATTTTTATTTTTAGGGTACTATATGAAATCACTCAAAATTTCGCTTAAATCGCACCACCCATCTCTGAGATCTGGCGTTTCTGAAAATTAGGGTTAGGGGGAGGGTCCGCTCCCCCTTTAGATATCAAAAAATGTAGTACCCTATTTTCAACATGGAATCATTATGCACCTACGCATCTGTGCAAATTTCAAGAAAATCGGTTCATATCTTTTTGAGTCTATAAGGAACACACAAACAAACATACTGACAAACAAACACAATCTGATTTGTATATCCTCCACCAAAGGATGGGGGTATACTAATTTCGTCATTCTGTTTGTAACTACTCGAAATATTAGTCTGAGACCCCATAAAGCATATTTATTATTGATCGTCGTGACATTTTATGTCGATCCAGCCATGTCCGTCCGTCCGTCCGTATGTTTGTCGAAAGGACGCTAACTTTCGAAGGAGTAGAGCTAGCCGCTTGAAATTTTCCATAAATACTTCTTATTAGTGTAGATCGGTTGGGATTGGGGTCTTGGGTCTTGACTTCGTGAGCCTCTAGAGGGCGCAATTCTAGTCCGATTTGACTGAAATTTTGCACGACGTGTTTTGTTATGATTTCCAACAACTGTGCCAAGTATTGGAATGAAATTTTGCACGACGTGTTTTGTTATGATATCCAACAACTGTGCCATGTATGGTTCAAATCGGTACATAACCTGATATAGCTGTCAGATAAACCGGTCTTGGGTCTTGACTTCTTGAGCATCTAGAGTTCGCAATTCTCATCCGATTGGAATGAATTTTTGCACGACGTGTTTTGTTGTGATATCCAACAACTGTGCCAAGTATGGTTCAAATCGGTTCATAACCTTATATAGCTGCTATATAAACCGATCTTGGGCCTTGACTTCTTGAGCCTCTAGACTACGCAATTCTTATCCAATTTGAATGAAATTTTGCACGACGTGTTTTGTTATGATATCCAACAACTGTGTCAAGTATGGTTAAAATCGGTTAATAACCTGATATAGCTGTCATATAAACCGATCTTGGGTCTTGACCTTTTGAGCCTCTAGATGTCGCAATTATTATCCGATTTGCCTGAAATTTTGTGCGCAATTCTTATTCGAATTGTCTGACATTTTACACAGGTCTCCAACATATAATTTAATTGTGGTCCAAACCGGACCCTATCTTGATATCGCTCTAATACCAGAGCAAATCTTTTCTTATATGCTTTTTTGCCTTAGAGAGATGCCGGGAAAAGAACTCGACAAATGCGATCCATGGTGGAGGGCATATAAGATTCGGCCCGGCCGAAGGCTTTTAGTTGTTATATTTATAAGATGTATTTTATTTGATTTTGAAGACTAAATTGCACCTCTTCAACTTTCTTCTTTACCCACATCACATATGACCTACCCTTAATTAACGCACTACTTGCACCACATAAAAGTCTTCGCTGTTTTTATTCTTTTGGTGTTCAGACTTTCCATGTTAAATGTTTTACTTTAAATGAGTCTTGGCAAAGATTCGAGGCGGTAGCATGGCCTTTTACTTAATATACCATAAGCAGATTTTTAAATTAATTCCACCATATTTTTTCACGCAGAGGGCATATCCTTTTAGCCGGAGTTCAACTTAATTATCATGAAATATTTTTAATATTTTCGCTTTTTTTTTTGTTCACAGCTTTAATTCATTTTCATTTTGTGGTTACGCTGCACTGCACGACGGCACAACGGAGGCAATCAATCTGTCCTGTAATGTAATAAAAAATAATAATAATTAACGGTATTTTGTGCGCCCTTTTGTTTTGAATACCGCACATTGCATGACATCCCTTTAAGAATTATCTCAAAAGGTTTCTTTCGCTTTAAGCTCGATGCTGTTTTTTACTGCCTTGGCAGTGATTTTATGTTACACTTTAATGTTTTTCATATTTTCTGATGTTGTGTGGGAGACTTTTTTGTTTTGCATTTACAATTCATACGCCTCCGTCTCTGAAGAAGTTGTTTAATAAATTGCCCCTAATCTCTAACTTATCCTCTTCCTCTCTGGGCGCCCCCCTTTTGGTAGAGCTTGTGTTTTATTTTGTTGACTTCCATTTGAAATATATGAGTTCTTGCTGTTGTACTTTTATTTTATATTCCAAGGCCTTCTCTGTTTGCAGGCTGACATCACATTAGGGGTGTTTTATTGCAGGGAGTTAAATTGGGTTTAACTAAAAAAAGTTTCCAAAGAAAGAAGTTGGCATGAGGCTGATGGGAAACGGATGCATGTAGTCAATATTCTTACGAAAATCCGGCTATCTCAAAAGCTTCATAAAGTCTAAGGGATTTTTGCTCTACTCATTGAACAAGTTGAGGCAAAAGTTGTATATCTTAAGGTAGTTTTTTGAGGTTGGGATGTCAGAAAGGGTTGCCGAAGAGTGTTCACAAGGTCGAAACACAGAGCATCTATAAGGCTGCTTAAGAAAATGAAAGGGCGAGGTGAAAAAGGCACAAAACAAATCCTGTATGCAGTTCTGTAGCTCCGTGTAGGATATATCCGAATGTATGAATAATGTCTAGTGAGGAAACCCCCCAACTATTCCGAACGATAGTGAGTGGGCTGCATGTAAAGTGTTCTAAGCGTTAGTATGTCTAGCACAAAACTTTTACTTTTCAGCAGGAAAATTTGGAAAATCCAAAAAAATCCAAAACCAGTAAAGAAAGGCAAAAGTCGGGAAAGGCCTACCCTATATGTACAAAGTGGGAGCTATATCTAATCCTGAACCAATTTGATGGACAGCGACGGATGTTTTCAGATGCGTTTTTAAACAAACTGTGGGAGAAAAAGGCAAAGGGCACGCCACAGGGGGTCATTTTATCGCCTTTGGGTGACCACCATAAATAACCTATTACGGATGCTGACTGAGGAGAGATTTGAACTCGTCTGCTATGCAGACGATGTTATAATACTTCTAAGGGGTTAGGATCTGAACCAGCTATGCAGAAGGGCCGAAAGGGTCTTGTATATGTCATACGACAGGGCTAGACCCGGGAGGTCTTAATGTTAACCCAGAGAATGAAAAATGCCTGTTCACGAGGAAGATGAAGGTGGGCCAATTTAAAGCACCACTTTTCCTCAATAAAACGATTTAAATATCTGACAAGGTCAAATACTTAAGAGTGATCTTGGATAGGAAACTTAACTGGAAGTGTCACATTCAGGAGCGTACTGAGAAGGCTCACAGATGTTGGGCACAGGTACAAAGGCCGTAGGCTCGAAATGGGGCCTGAATCCTAGGATAGTCCACTGGCTCTACAGTAGCGTGATTAGACCAATACTTTCTTACGCCTCAGTAGTTTGGTGGACTGCTGTGGAGAAAAAGTGGAACATAAGTACCATACAACAGGCTCAGAGAACATGTTGTCTTGGGATAGACGCCCACTAGGGCACTGATGACTATTCTAGATATCCGACCCATTGATATACAGATTAAGTGTGAGGCAGCCACTAAGGATATGAGACTTAAGGCGATGGAAGAATCGATTGAGGATGGGAACTGCTCATACCATCGCAGTATAATCGAGGCGACGATAGGAAACCTGGAAGGAAGGGAAGAGGTTTCCGATCGGATACCTGAGACGACTCTTGAGGTCAAGTACGAGACATTGCTGCCAGCGGCACAGTCTTGGACTAAGGGAACCCTATTATTTCCGTCTGGAAGTTCATGTTATAGAGATGAATCAAAGCTAAAGGAGAGATTAGGCCTGGGGTTCTATATTGATAAACCAGCAACTGAGATGTGTTTTACTCCCACGCCCACTAGGGAGACTATTCTAGATATCCAACCCATTGACATACAGATTAAGTGTGAGGCAGCCACTGCGGCTATGAGACTAAGGCGATGGGAAAATGGGTTAAGGATGGGAGCAGCTCATTACATCGAGGTATAATCGAGGCAACGAAAGGAAACCTGACACGACACTTGAGGTCGAGTGCGAGGCACCGCTGCCAGTGGCATAGTCTTATACTGACGGAACCCTGGTATTGCCATCTGGAAGATCTTGTTGCATGGGTGAATCAAAGCTGGAAGACAGAGTGGGTTTGGGGGTCTACATTGAAAACCCAGGGACTGAGATCTGTTTTAGACTGGCTATCACAGAATGCATGAAGTGGTGTGGTGCTAATGCGAGGAAGTCGAGTCTGAACTTCTTTACGGACAGTAAAATGGCCATAAGGGCAATAACAACCGGGACGCCAAAGTCACGAACAGTCTTGGAGTGTAAGAAGGAGATAACGTCTTCTCTGACAATGGCACAAACCGTATCGTTTGGGTGCAGAGCCATAACGGAGGGGAATGAAAGGGCAGACAATTTGGCAGTGAAGACTAGAGAACTGCCGTCAATAAATTTGGTTAACCCGAAGTCTTTCGGGTCGACGCAGTCCTATTTAAGGGCGTGGCGACAAACGCGTAAGTAACACTGTGGAACAGCGAAACTGTCGGTAGGACGGCGAAAATCCTATGGCGTGATTCGGATGGTGAGAGGACGAGGCTATTACTGAAAGGAAATAAGAAGGAGGTCAGTATAGCTATTGGTGTCAAGACGGGACACATACGACTACGAGCTCACTTATGCAAAATTAGTGCGGCAAGTAATGGCATCTGTAGGGTATGTGGGGAAGACGATGAGACGTTGAAACATTTCCTGTCATTGCCCGGCTTTCGCGGCTAATAGACACCCGTACTTAGGTTGGCACTTGATACCAGACATGAACCAACTTTGGGAAGTGGTTTGGAAAACAGTTAAGAATATTGTAAGTAGCGCGGATGTCCTAACTTAAAAATTTCTTTTTTGAGGTTTACTTTTTAGTTTTTAGAGCGCACAACAAGCCGATTACTGGCTTAGGTGTATGTTGTTAGTGGCATTGGGCAGATTAATATCTGCACCCTCTTTTCAACCTAATCTAACCTAACCTAACCTAACCTAAGCTTAAAATCTATATCACATTTGGAGCAAATATGTTCTAACTATGTATGTGTAATAACTACGATTGACAAACGACAATATTGTTGCAAATAAGCCAAAATCTGACGAACATTATATGGGAGCTATATCTAAATCTGAACCGATTTCTATGAAATTCACTAGTAATGCGGAGAGCCATAAGAAAATCCGTTCCGCCAAATTTCGAGGGAATAGGTTAACAAGTTACCATTTTATTGCATTATTGCTGCATATCGGATGAACATATATATTGGAGCTATATCCAAATCTGAACCGATTTCAAGCAAACTTCTCAGATAATGTGGAAGTCGTCGAGCAAGGCGTTGTACAAAGTTTTGGGAAAATTGGTTAATAAAAGCGATTGCAATGGTTCTAGAAGTGAAAATCGGGCGATATATATAAATGAGAGCTATATCTAAATCTGAACCGATTTCTATGAAATTCACCAGTAATGTGAAGAGTCATAAAAAAATCCGTCCCGCCAAATTTCGAGGGAAGAGGTTAACAAGTGACCATTTTATTGCATTATTACTGCAAATCGGATGAACATATATATGGGAGCTATATCTAAATCTGAACCGATTTCGAGCAAACTTCTCATATATTGTGGTAGTCATTTAAGAAGGCGTTGTACAAACTTTTGGGAAGATTGGTCAATAAAATCGCTTGCAATGGCTCTAGGAGTGAAAATCGGGCGATATATATAAATGAGAGCTATATCTAAATCTGAACCGATTTCTATGAAATTCACCAGTAATGTGGAGAGTCATAAGAAAATCCGTCCCGCCAAATTTCGAGGGAATGGGTTAACAAGTGACAATTTTATTGCATTATTACTGCAAATCGGATGAACATATATATGGGAGCTATATCTAAATGTGAACCGATTTCAAGCAAACTTGTCATACACTGTGGTAGTCGTTTAAGAAGGGGTTTTACAAAATTTTGGAAAGATTGGTCAATAAATGCGATTGCAATTGCTCTAGGAGTGAAAATCGGGCGATATATATAAATGAGAGCTATATCTAAATCTGAACCGATTTCTATGAAATTCACCAGTAATGTGGAGAGTCATAAGAAAATCCGTCCCGCCAAATTTCGAGGGAATGGGTTAACAAGTGACAATTTTATTGCATTATTACTGCAAATCGGATGAACATATATATGGGAGCTATATCTAAATGTGAACCGATTTCAAGCAAACTTGTCATACACTGTGGTAGTCGTTTAAGAAGGGGTTTTACAAAATTTTGGAAAGATTGGTCAATAAATGCGATTGCAATTGCTCTAGGAGTGAAAATCGGGCGATATATATAAAAGAGAGCTATATCTAAATCTGAACCGATTTCTATTAAATTTACCAGTAATGTGGAGAGTCATAAGAAAATCCGTCCCGCCAAATTTCGAGGGAATGGGTTAACAAGTGACCATTTTATTGCATTGTTACTGCATATCGGATGAACATATATATGGGAGCTATATCCAAATCTGATCAGATTTTTTCTAATTTCAATAGGCTTCGTCTCTAGGCCGAAAAACATGCCTGTACCAAATTTGGAGACGATCGGATGAAAATTGCGAACTGTAGTTTGTTCACAAATTAACATGGACAGACGGACGAACAGACAGACAGACAGGTAGACAGACAGACAGACAGACAGACGGATATTGCTTAATCGAATCAGAAAGTGATTCTGGATCGATTGGTATACTTATCGATGGGACTATCTTTCTTCCTTTTGGATGTTACAAACTAATTCACTAAGTAATTGGGTTGCCCAAAAAGTAATTGCGGATTTTTTAAAAGAAAGTAAATGCATTTTTAATAAAACTTAGAATGAACTTTAATCATATATACCTTTTTTACACTTTTTTTTTAAAGCAAGTTAAAAGTAGCAGCCGATAAATGACAGAAGAAAGAATGCAATTACAGAGTCACAAGCTGTGAAAAAATTTTTCAACGCCGACTATATGAAAAATCCGCAATTACTTTTTGGGCAACCCAATATAATTCCCTGTACCATAGTAGTGGTGTAGGCTGTTTTATGCGTCTTTCAACCGCTTTTAAAAATTGTAATTTCGAATTATGGGGCTTTGTCAAAATTTTACAGTTATATTGTTTAAAAGCCACCAAAAGTATATGCATCGGAGTTTATTTAAAAAACCAGTAAGCAAAGGCAAAAGCCGGCCGGTGACAACTGTATAATACCCTACATCTACCCTATAAGTACCGAGGGTCACCGCAGCGCAGAGGTTAGCATGTCCGCCTATGACGCTGAACGCCTGGGTTCGAATTCTGGCGAGACCATCGGAAAAAATTTTCAGCGGTGGTTTTCCCCTCCTAATGCTGGCAACATTTGTGAGGTACTATGCCATATAAAACTTATCTCCAAAGAGGTGTCGCACTGCGGTACGCCGTTCGGACTCGGCTATAAAAAAGAGGCCCCTTATCGTTGAGCTTAAACTTGAATCGGACTGCACTCATTGATATGTGAGAGGTTTGCCCCTGTTCCTTAGTGGAGTGTTCATGGGCAAAATTTGCAATTTGCAAAGCACTAAGTTCCACTGTAGTGATTTTAGTCTAGAAATATGGTCACTTGAATTGGTAACACTTCATGTAAGCTACCCTGTATTTTTTTCTCTTAAATCCTTAGTAGAAGTTCCATTTTCATATACATATGGAATATGATTGTTGAACTATTTAATTTTCCATCCCTTTAAATATTCCATTCGGTATTAAAACCCACCTATTATCGGTTACACCGCCAATAGTTGGGACTAGCGGTGCTTGTAATTTGTTTGGAAAACTTTCTACCCAATCGTCGTATCTAATATTGTTTACAAGTTTTATGCTGATTGTTTGTTTCATTGCTTTTCGTTGGTATTGTGTGCTTTTTTCTTCGTTCTTCGTTCTTTTTTGTTTTTCATTTTTCCATGGCGGAATATTTTTCTTTGGTTGTTGCAAACGTAACTTAATAACGAAACTGAAATAAAATTATAAAGATTAATGATTCTTAAAAGAAAGAAATTGAAATTAAAGAAGAGCTCAAGACAGAAAACACTCCCCTGCTCATATTCGCACTTTAAGAAGGACAGACAAACAGACAGACAGGCAGTGATGACAACTGTTTTTGAGAAATGCATGAAAAAAATACTGTGAATAAGTAATCGTTGTCTTAATTTTTGCCAACACTTTTCTTGAAAAAGAAAGGCTGAAAATCATAAGTTTTATGATGTGTAACTTTAAGAGGCAGAATATACGGAAAAGGAAACAGGATTTCAAGTGTAAAACGGAAAGGATGCTTTTAAATCATGTTTTGAAGTTGTCTTAACAAATAAACAACTTCAAAGTAATTTTTCTGTCTTAACTTCGCTTTGACATGGGTTTACTGAAGTGCAAAGAATTCGAGCAGTGCAAATATCTTAATGAAATTTGGTACGAATGAGCAATCTGGAAATTAAATTGTCACAAAAGGAAAGAGTTTTTTTTCCACTGAATCTAATCCAGTGTTTAAGCGTAACATTGCAAAGCCATGCAGCAGGTAATCAAACAACCATTCATTGGTTACCACCAAACTGATCTCAATATAAAAGTATACTGGGCCTGTGGAGGCCACTTCTAAGGGACTAGGGGCCGCTTTTTGGAGCCAAGTATAAAACATTACTTTTGACTTAAAATTATGCAAAAATGTCAGATCAATAGGATTACGAATTTCACAATGAAGTCTTTCTACGACCGCTTCGAAAAAGAACAAATAAAAGCGTACTAAGTTCCGCAGAGCTGAATCTTATATACCATCTACCATGGATCGCATTTACCAAGTTCTTGAAATGACTTTTTCAATATATTGGGTTGCCCAAAAAGTAATTGCGGATTTTTCATATAGTCGGCGTTGACAAATTTTTTCACAGCTTGTGACTCTGTAATTGCATTCTTTCTTTTGTCAGTTATCAGCTGCTGCTAAAAAAAGTATATTTGATTAACGTTCATTCCAAGTTTTATTAAAAATGCATTTACTTTCTTTTAAAAAATCCGCAATTACTTTTTGGGCAACCCAATATATTACCAACATCAAGTTATTCACCGATATGGGCCGTACTAGTCAAGGCTGCTGGAAGTCATAGAAACTAATACCTCACTGTCCCAAATTTCAGCAAAATCGTATAATAAATGTGGCTTTTATGGGCCTAAGACCCTAAATCGGAGGATCGGTCTATATGGCAGCTTAATTCAAATCTTAACCGATCTGGGCCAGATTGAAGAAAGATGTCGAAGGGCCTAAGATAACTCACTGTTTCAAATTTCAGCAAAATCGGATAATAAATGTGGCTTGTATGGGCCTAAGACTCTAAATCGGAGGATCCGCCTATATGGTAGATATATCCAAATCTGGTCCGATCTAGGTCAAATTGATGAAAGATGTCCAAGGGCCTAACACTATTCACTGTCCCAAATTTCAGCAAAATCGAATAATAAATGTAGCTTTCATGGGCCTAAGATCCTAAATCGGAGGATCGGTCAAAATGGCAGCTATATCCAAATCTGAACCGATGTAGGCCAAATTGATAAATGATGTTGAAGGACCTAAGACAACTCACTGTCCCAAATTTCAGCAAAATCGGATAATAAATGTGGCTTTTATGGGCCTAAGACCCTAAATCGGAGGATCGGTCTATATGGCAGCTTTATTCAAATCTTAACCGATCTGGGCCAGATTGAAGAAAGATGTCGAAGGGCCTAAGACAACTCTCTGTCCCAAATTTCAGCAAAGTCTGATAATAAATGTGGCTAAATGGGCCTAAGACCCTATATCGGAGGATCGGTCTATATGGCAGCTATATCCAAGTCTGCACCGATCTGGGCCATATTTAAGAAAAATGTCGAAATGCCTTAGATATCTCACTGTTTCAAATTTCAGCAAAATCCGATAATAAATGTGGCTTTTATTGGCCTAAGACCCCAAATTGGAGGATCGGTCTATATGGCAGCTATATCCAAATCACGACCGATCTATACCAAATTGACGAAGGTTGTCGAAGAGCATAACACAACTCACTGTCCCAAATTTTAGCTAAATCGGGCAATAAATGTGGCTTTTATGGGCCTAAGACCCTAAATAGGAGGATCGGTCTATATAGCAGCTATATCCAAATCACGACCGATCTGGGCGATATTAAAGGAAGATGTTGAAGGGCCTAAGACAACTCACTGTCCCAAATTTCAGCAAAATCGGATAATAAATGTGGCTTTTATGGGCCCAAGACCCTAAATCGGAGGATTGGTCTGTATAGCGGATATATCCGAATCTGAACCAATGTGGGCCGAATTGGTGAGTGATGTCGAAGTGCCTAACACAACTCACTGTCCCAAATTTCAGCAAAATTGGATAATAAATGTGGCTTTTATGGGCCTAAGACCCTAAATCGGAGGATCGGTCTATATGGCAGCTATATCCAAATCTGAACCGATATGAGCCATATTTAAGAAAGATACCGAAGGGCCTAAAATAGCTCACTGTCCCTAATTTCAGCAAAATCGGATAATAAATGTGGCTTTTATTGGCCTAAGACCCTAAATCGGAGGATCGGTCTATATGGGGGCTATATCAAGACATAGTCCGATATAGCCCATCTTCGAACTTATTTTGCTTATGGATAAAAAAAGAATCTGTGCAAAATTTCAGCTCAATATCTCTATTTTTAAAGACTGTAGCGTGATTTCAACAGGCAGACGGACGGATATGTCTTGATCGTCTTAGATTTTTACGCTGAATATACCACCATCCTTCGGTGGTGGGTATAAAAATCGGTTTATATGGCTGCTATATCAAGACATGGACCGATTTTGCCCGCTTACAAATCCAACCGACCTACACTTACGGTTTGCTATTTGTGCAAAATTTCAAGCGCTTAGCTTTACTTCTTCGAAAGTTGGCGTGCTTTCGATAGACAGACGGACGGACATGTCATAACGGCCTAGAATGCACTGTGGCACGGATTAGCCAAAATACTTTTTCATAAATAGTTGTTACGTAAACTGGCAGTAAAGTAGTTAGGGTGTGTCTTTACCCTAACTATATTTCCGTTATGGTGATATTGGATTTTTTTGGGGTGTGGGGAACCCCCCGCACACTTAGGTCGAAGTTTGTATACCAAGTATACTCAACTCTTAAATATCTTTCATTTGACACCCATATTGTCAAAATCGGTTAAGATGCCCCCTCGGGTTTTGGGATGGGGCGTCCCCCCAAGTTATTGAACCCAAAAATTTTATACTAATTTCGTGTTGTTGGGGTATCATAAGGTGGCATAAAAAATTTCTCTAAATTCGGTGCATCCATTTCTGAGATCTGTCATATTTGAATAATGGGGAAATTTCGCGTCCTCTAAGGACTCAAGCATCATAACTTCGAGGTCGGTTTATATGACAGGTCTGTCTTAACATTAATAATCCCCGATGATCTACATCGATTAGAAGTGTCTGGTCAAAATTTCAAGCGAATTGCTTTATTCGCTAAGAAGCTTTTCCGATTTCCACAGCCAGACAAACTGAGGAACGGTGGACCGACAGACATGGATATATTGGCATAGAATGTCAAGACGATCAAGAATGTTGTTATACCCACCTTTATAGGATGGGGGTATATTATTCTGGTCATTCCGTTTGTAACAGCTCGAAATATTTGTCTAGGAGCCTCTAAAGAATATACATTCTTGATCGTCTCTAGCCATGTCCGTCCGTTCTTCTGTCCAATCGTCTGTTGAAATCACGATAGCGGTCGAATGCTTAAAGCTAATCGCTTGAAAATTCGCACAGATACTTAATGTCGATGTGGGTCATAGGGGATTGAAAATGGGTCATATCGGTTCATATTTGGATATAGCTCCCATATAAACCAATCTCCCGATTTGACTCATTGGGCAACTGGAAGCCACAAGTGTTGTTCGATTTGGCTGAAATAGTGTTATGATATGACTTTCAGCAACTGTGCTGAGTACGGTTTAAATCGGTCAAGAACCTGATATAGCTCCCATTTAAACCGATATCCCGATTTTACTTCTTGAGACGTTACAAGCCGCAATTTTTGTCCGATTTGGCTGAAATTTTGCACGTAGTGTTCTGTTATGATTTTCAACAACTGCCCCAAGTACGGTCAAACTCGGTCCATAACCTAATATAGCTCCCATATAAACCGATATCCCGATTTGACTTCTTGAGCCTCTGAAAGCCGCAATTTTTGTCCGATTTGGCTGAAATTTTGCGTGCGGTGTTCTGTTATGACTTGCAATTACCGTGCCAAATACGATCCAAATCAGTCTATAACCTAATATGGCTCTCATGTAAACCAGTCTCTCGATCGTCCTGGTTCGGTTCCCAGAAGCTTTAATTTTCGCTGATTTGTCACAAGTTTGGTATGCAGAATCCATGGCGGTGGTTTCCCAAGATTCGGCCCGAACTTAGCAAGCTTTTACAGGTTTTATACTTTTTGGGCTAGAAGATCAAAATTTTGGATTTTTACAAAAGGAATACCTGTTTAGTATACCCCTCATCATATGGTTATAAAAATAAATCTCTACTTTCTGTTTACCACCAAAGATTTTTCTCTGAGTAGTAGCTGATGGGAGATCACCGTAGCGCAGAGGTTAGCATGTCCGCCTATGACGCTGAAAGCCTGGGTTCGAATCCTGGCGAGACCATCAGAAAAAATTTTCAGTGGTGGTTTTCCCCTCCTAATACTGGCAACATTTGTGAGGTACTATGCCATGTAAAACTTCTCTCCAAAGAGGTGGCGCACTGTGGCACGCCGTTCGGACTCGGCTATAAAAAGGAGGCCCCTTATCATTGATATATGAGAAGTTTGCCCCTGTTCCTTAGTGGAATGTTCATGGGCAAAATTTGCATTTGCAGTAGCTGATGGGACATAGCATTTTCTCCAGTGTAATGCATATGGCTGTAGGGTTTTCAAATGCCAAATTCTTTACCATATATGAAGCAAAAGCTTTAAAATAAAATTTTGGTTTTTAATCACATTCACACAACAAATTCCCTTGATTCCCTGTTTTTTAAAAATTTAAGCCAAAATGTCTTACCTTTTGTGAATTATTTCGTTTTCCTCCAAGTTTTTTTGGTTGGATTGTTTCAATGTTTCCGGTGCGTTGGCAACATTTGATTGCCACAACATTTAATAATACAGGGAATTGTTGCAAAGTTAACAAGTTTCTGTTTCCAGCCTAAAGTGGCTACTTAGGTGGTGGTGACTTGTGGCGTGGGGCTCTCGGGTCAAGACAACAAATTTATGATAAAAGAAAGTATTATTGTGTGTAAATATATTTAACAACATTGGCCAGTGTAAAACAATGAATGATTTGCAGCAGTCGCCGAGCCAGGAGGTAAAGGAGCTATGGGAGCTACAGCCCAACATGGACATTAACAAACGAACGAAATGGCAATAAACACTTGGCACACAAAACGAAAGGTGGTGCGAGTTACGAGTAAATCTACTCTTTTATTTCTCTTTAAACATTCTTATAATTTATGGCCGCATTTCAGTTGTTTCTTAAGTATTTTTGAACGGATGAACTTTTTTTTATACCCACCACCGTAGGATACAGGGGTATATTCATTTAGTTATTCCGTTTGCAACACATCGAAATATCAATTTTCGACCCTACAAAGTATATATATTTCGGATCGTCATACAATTCTAAGACGATTTAACGATGTCCGTGTGTCTCTCCGTCTGTCCGTCCGTATGTTGTAATCACTCTACAGGCATCAAAAATTGGGATATTGAGCTGAAATATGCCACAGATACTCATTTTTGATGCACGGTGGTTATGTTCTTGAACGGGCCAAATTGGAACATATTGGGATATAGCTGCCATATAGACCGATCTGCCGATATAGGGTCTGAAGCCCAAAACTTCTTTATTTATTGCCCAATTTCGCTGAAATTGCAAACGTGGGTTATTTTAAGTCTTCCGACATCTGATTTAAGTTTGGTTCAGATCAGACTATATTTAGATATAGCTGCCATATAGACCGATCTCCCGATAAAGGGTCTGAAGTCCATAAAAGCTTTATTTTTTAAACGATTTCGCTGAAATTTAAAACAGTGAGTAGTTCTAGACCTAATAACATCTGACCCAAACATGGTTCAGATCGGACTATATTTAGATATAGCTGCCCCATAGACCGATCTCCCGATAAAGGGTCTGAAGCCCATAAAAGCTTTATTTAATGTCCAATTTCGCTGAAATTTGAAACAGCGGGTTATTTTAAGTCTCCCCACATCTGACTTAAGTATGGTTCAGATCGAACTATACTTCGATATAGCTGTCATATAGACCGATCTCCTGTTAAAAGGGTCTGAAGTCCATAAAAGCATTATTTTTTATCCAATTTCACTGAAATTTGAAACAGTGAGTAGCTGTAGGCCACCCGCCATCCGACTTAAATATTGTCAAAATAGGACTGTATTTAGATATAGCTGTCATATAGACCTATATGCCGGTTAAGGGTCTAAAGCTCATATTATTACCCGATTTATTACCAGATTTTGTTGAAATTTGAAATAGAAAATCCAACAGTGACTTATATTAATAAGAGCACTCAATGTCCTTGCCGAATTTGGGAACATAAGTTATCTAATTTTCATCGGATTGTGACGAAAGGGGGATTGTGGGTATTCAAAGTTAGGTTAGGTTAGATTGAAAATGGGTGCAAATATTAATCCGCCCCATGCCACTATGGACATACACCTAAGCCAGTAATCGGCTTGTTGTGGGCTCCAAAAACTATAAAGTAACCTCTAAAGAGAAAATTTTAAGTTTACCATAATTGTTTTCAATGCCACTCCCCTAAGTAGGTTCATGTCTGGTATTGTGTCTCCACCTAAGTGCCGGCATCTGTTAGACGCGAAAGCCGGGCAATGACAAAGGAAATGCTCCAACGTCTCATCATCTTCCCCGCATGCCCTACACATTCTATCACTTGCCGCACCGATTTTACAAAAGTGAGCTCTTAATCCTATGTGTCCCGCTATGATACCAATAGCTATACTGACCTCCTTCTTGCTTCCTTTCAGTAATAGCCTTGTCTTCTCATGATCTGGATCCCCCCATAGGATTTTCGCCCACTCCCTTATCTCGGACTGCATTGATCCGAAAGGCTTCGGGTTAACCAAGTTTATTGACGGCAGTCCTCTGGCCTTCACAGCCAATCATTTTCCCTTACTCCGTTATGGCCCGCTACCCGGCGGATTTTGCCATCCTCAGAGAAGGCGCTAATCTCCTTCTTACACTGCAAGACTGTTCTAAACCTTACCGTCCTGGTTGTTATTGTCCTTATGGGAATTTTACTGTAGGTAAAGATGTTCACACTCGACGTCCTCGCGTAAGCACCACACCACTTCACGCATTCCGTGATCGGCCGAATCTCCGCCTGTAGGTCCGTATTATGGTCAGGCACTCTGAAACAGATCTCAGCCCCTGGGTTCTCAATGAAGCTGGGGTTTACATTTTGCCATCCTCAGAGAAGCCGTTAATCTCCTTCGTACACTGCAAGACTGTTAGAGACCTTACAGTCGTGGTTATTATTGCCCTTATGGCAAATTTATTGTCGGTAAAGATGTTCAGACTCGATGTCCTCGCGTTAGCACCACACCACTTCACGCATTCCCTGATTGCCTGGATCTCCGCCTGCAGACCGTATTATGGTCAGGCAGTCTTAAACAAATCTCAGTCTCTGGGTTTTCAATGTAAACCCCCAGGCCTACTCTGTCCTTTAGCTTTGATCCATCCATGTAACATAATCTTCCAGATGGCAATACTAGGGTTTCTTCAATCCAAGACTGTGCCGATGGCAGCAATGCGTCGCACTCGACTTCAAGGTTCATCTCAGGTATCCGATCGGAAACCTCTCCACTTCCCTCCAGGTTTTTTATCGTCGCCTTGATTATACCGCAATGGTATGAGCTGCTCCCATACTTAATCTATTCTCCCATTGCCTTGAGTCTCATAGCTTTAGTGGCTGCCTCACACTTAATCTGTATGTCAATGGGTCGCATATCTAGAATATTCTCCAGTGCCCTATTGGACGTGGTCCTCATCGCTCCGCCTATGCCAAGACAACATGTTCTCTGAACCTGTTATATGGTCCTTATGTTGCACTTTTTCTCCATCGCAGTCCACCAAACTACTGAGGCGTAAGTAAGTTGTGGTCTAATCACGCTCCTGTAGAGCCAGTGGACTATCCTAGGATCCAGGCCCCATTTCGAGCCTAAGGCCCGTCTGCATAGTGCTCAACATCTGTGAGTCTTCTCAGTACGCTCCTGAATGTGACACTTCCAATTAAGTTTCCTGTCCAAGATCACGCCTTGTCAGATATGGAAATCGTCTTATTGAGGAAACGTTTTGCTTTAAATTGGCCCACCTTCGTCCTGTCCCGTCGTATCCTGTTGAAAATGGGTTTTCATCAAAAGCCTTAACATGTCCTCCGTTGTCTGTGCTCTCACTCCCATATCGTCTACTAAAGTTTCAGTTTGGACATGGGTTTTTGAGAGAAACTTTTTTATCTTGGCGGCGTCATTTACGCTATCGACCAGGCCCGACCGAACTTAATGCCTTTTTACTTGTTGTTGGTTATTGCACACTTCACCATAGCAGGGGTATATATTAAGTTGGTCATGATGTTGGCAACATTCACAGGTATGTTGTTAAGAGATGTTGAAAATATTTTAAAATTGATATTGCGAGACGAGTTGATGATTTCTATTAGGACTACCGATTTTCCATTTATCGGTCGTTTTATTCGTATAGGCCACCTCCAATACCAACACCATGAATGGCGGTATACTTATACAGCTATTCCGTTTACAACATCTTGGTATCTGCAATTAAAAATCACCATCTAAATTGCAGCAACTTGTGGTGTAGGCTACATCACAGTCATCTTTACTCAGTTTTTGTTCTTTTCTGCGAGCGTGTTTTTTTTTTCTCTCTTAAATGTTGTTGCTGGTCTTTCATATCTTTTTCAAAGTTGAGAATTTTATTGTTTCTTATCTGTTTGGTATGTCGTTTGCGTGCATACTATGACTGAGTTCAAATCCTAGTCGAGTGTTGAGTGGAGTCGAGTGTTTACTTTGCGGTCAATTTGAGTTTCATAATTAAAAATCTTTATGGAACTTATGCGCATCTTTTGTGGTTGTTTCCAAAGTACTCTCGACATGAAAGACGAACAAAGAAAAAAAAAAAAAACTGGCATGGAATAAAATCCAGAGATTTAATAACTTTATCCAGAAAATATATTTTTTTTGGTTTATTTCATTCATTTTTTGGGTTATGAATGCAATGCAGCCAGCCAGCCATGGTCTAAGAGCCTGGATACCACGGTAAAGAGGGAGAGGGAAAGAGGAGAAGAGTATTGAAATGTGGCTATGCTTTCAAAAAATTCATTAAAAAGTCATAAAATGTTAGCCAAGCAAGGATGTTTAAGTGGTTGTTGTGGTGGAGACTTTAATGGGCCTCCTTCCATGCAGTTTTGTTTATATTAAACTTTATGATGGAAATAAAATTTGATTCGATTATTAAGTTAACTCTAATAAGCAGAGAAATCAAAGTAAATATAGAAAACGAAATTCTTTTCCAATGGGAAAAGTGTGACTTGTAGAGCATAATTCAAATTTTGCCCGTGAACATCCCACTAAGGAACAGGGACAAACTTCTCACATATCACATATCAATGATGCAGGAGGCCACTCCTTTTTATAGCCGAGTCCTAACGGCGTGCCGCAGTGCGACACCTCTTTGGAGAGAAGTTTTACATGGCATAGTACCTCACAAATATTGCCAGCATTAGGAGGGGAAAACCACTGCTGAAATTTTTTTCTGATGGTCTCGCCAGGATTTGAACCCTGACGTTCAGCGTCATAGGCGGACATGCTTGTATAGATTTGTATAGAGTTTGACATTTTATCATTATAGCGAGAAGTTTTTTCTCCCCTCGCGCTGGAGTAAGCCTGCCGGGGCTGAGTAAGACCCCCACACTGGCAATACAAGCATGCTAACAATTCGGCAATCGAGGCTCCTAACTTAGATTAGGCTTAAGTAACAGTCTGCCTTCAGACTCACTAAGACATTTTCATCCATTGTAATACCACAGGAACAAGAGAAGGAAGATGGCTTCAAGTTCCCACCGCTTCAGACGTTCAGACCGCTTCAAAAAATCCAACAACTTGCGAGTGTTAACATCCGCTAAATCAGATAAGTTCTCGAAGAATTGAGAACCTAAAGTGGAACTCCTTCTGACTGCTAGTGTGGGACACATACACACAGTAGATGTTCCATAGTCTCATAATCCTCGGCGTCCTTACAGCTTCTGCAATAGTCGTTACTTGCAACCTTGAGTCTGTCAGCACGTTTACCGATCAGACAGTGACCTGCCTCCTCCTGACCTGAACTCCTTCTGACTCCCAGTGCGGGACAAACACACCCAAAGTGGAACTCCTTCTGACTGCTAGTGCGGGACACACACACACACATCTTAAACTCTTTTTCCTCGCCGTCCTCACAGTCTCGGCAAAAGTCGTTACTTGCATCCACAAATCAGTTAGCACGTTTACCGATCAGACAATGACCTGCCATGAAGGACACAATGACTGATATAAAAAAGTAGTTCCTGGCCTCGCAAGATCGTCTGCTCTACAAATCCCTGGAATATATCTGTGACCTGGCAACCAGAACAGGTGAATTTTGTACTGTCCAGCCATTTCGGTGAGAGATCCGCCACAGTCGACGGCGGTTTTTGAATGGAGAAATACGTTCTCCAGGGATTTAAAAGTCGTCGTTATGACATTACATTTAAACCATTTCACCACTTCTTTAGTTGCAAGGATCTCCGCCTCATACACACTACTGTGGTCGGATAAGTCTCGTTATTACCAGTCCAAGCTCTTCAGAGTGCACCCCGAAGCCCACCTGCTATATAGAAGTCTGCAGCTGCCTATGACGCTGAACGCCTGGATTGGAATCCTGGCGAGAACATCTGAAAAAAATTTTCAGGGATGGTTATTCTCTCCTAATGCCAGCAAAATTTGTGAGGTATTTTGGTATGGCAGCCATATAAAAACTTCTCCACAAAGAGGTGTCGCACTTTGGCTTGCCGTTCGGACTCGGCTTTAAAAAGGAAGCTGCGTTTTGAGTCGGATGTCGGTAGGATTAACCCAACTCACAATTTCAAATTTCCGCAAAATTGCGTAATAAATGCAGCTTTTATGGGTTTCAGATCCTTAACCGGCAGGTTGGTCTGTATACTCAACCAAATTTGTTATTCAAAACAGCAAAAATGTTTGCTAAACAGCATTTTTTGTCTGCCGATGGTGAGAAAGCAGACAGTACTGCTGTTGCAGCAAACATAGGGCTGCTGTATTCGTCAACATTTCGGTCAGCTAAATCAGCAAACAAAATCTGCTGTTTTAAGTACAAAAATCTGCTGAAGAAAATTTTTATACCCACCACCGAAGGATGGGGGTATATTCATTTTGTCATTCCATTTACAACATTTCCGACCTATAAGGTATATATACACTTGATCGTCATAGAAATCAAGGACGAACTAGCCATTTCCGTCCATCTGTCTGTTGAAGTCACGCTATAGCATTTAAAAATAAAAGACATTGAGCTGAAACTTTGCACAGATTCTTTTTTTTTAATAGACAGGTTAAGTTCGATGGTCAGCTATATCGGACTATATCTTGACATAGCCCCTATATAGACCAATCCGCCGATTTAAGGTCTTAGGCCCTGAAATTTGGGACAGTGAGTTGTATTAGGCCACTCGACATCCTCCTTCAATTCGGACCCGATCGGTCTAGATTTGGATATAGCTGCCATAGAGACCGATCTCTCGATATAAGGCGCATTAGTTGTCCGATTTTGCCAAAATGTAGCTCAGTGAGTTATGTTAGGCTCTCCGACATCTTTCTTCATTTTGGCCCAGATTGGTCTGGTTTTGGATATAGCTGCCATGTAGAGCGATCTCTCGATTTAATGTTTTGGGCCCATAAAAGGCGCATTTATTATACCCTATACCATAAGATTGGGGGGTATACTAATTTCGTCATTCTGTTTGTAACTACTCGAAATATTCGTCTGAGACCCCATAAAGTATATAAATTCTTGATCGTCGCGACATTTTATGTCGATCTAGCCATGTCCGTCCGTCTGTCCGTCCGTCCGTCCGTCTGTCTGTCGAAAGTACGCTAACTTCCGAAGGAGTAAAGCTAGCCGCTTGAAATTTTGAACAAATACTTCTTATTAGTGTAGGTCAGTTGGTATTGTAAATGGGCCATATCGGTCCATGTTTTGATATAGCTGCCATATAAACCGATCTTGGGTCTTCACTTCTTGAACCTTTAGAGTGCGCAATTCTTATCCGATTGGAATGAAATTTTGCAAAACGTGTTTTGTTATGATATCCAACAACTGTGCCAAGTATGATTCAAATCGGTTCCTAACCTGATATAGCTGCCATATAAACCGATCTTGGGTCTTGACTTCTTGAGCCTCTAGAGTGCGCAATTCTTATCCGATTGGAATGAAATTTTGCACGAAGTGTTTTGTTATGATATCCAACAACTGTGCCAAGTATGGTTTAAATCGGTTCATAACCTGATATAGCTGCCATATAAACCGATCTTGGGTCTTGACTTCTTGAGCCTCTAGAGTGCGCAATTCCTATCCGATTGGAATGAAATTTTGCATGACGTGTTTTGTTATGATATCCAACAACTGTGTCAAGTATGGTTCAAATAGGTCGATAACCTGATATAGCTGTCATATAAACCGATCTTGGGTCTTGACTTCTTGAGTCTCTAGAGGGCGCAATTCTTATCCGATTTAAATGAATTTTTGCACAACGTGTTTTGTTATGATATCCAACAACTGTGCTAAGTATGGTTAAAATCCGTTCATAACCTGATATAGCTGTCATATAAACCGATCTGGGATCTTGACTTTTTGAGCCTCTAAAGGTCGCAATTATTATTCGATTTGCCTGAAATTTTGTACTACTGATTCTCTCATGACCATCAACATACGTGTTTATTATGGTCTGCAACATTTTACACAGGTCTCCAACATATAATTTAATTGTTGTCCAAACCGGATCATATCTTGATATCGCTCTTATAGAAGAGAAAATCTTTTCTTATATCCTTTTTTGCCTAAGAAGAGATGCCGGGAAAAGAACTCGACAAATGCGCTCTATGGTGGAGGGTATATAAGATTCGGCCCGGCCGAACTTAGCACGCTTTTACTTGTTTTTTTTTTTCAAGTAGTAGTGCATATGGAACGATGACATTAAGAAATTTAAAACAAATGTCAATAGACATCTCTCCTGCTTCATCACATCTACCCCCTGTATTACGTTGGACAACGCAATATATTGGTTGAAAAAAAACTTTTCCCAATTAAACTTGTTAAACTCATGTTATTTAAGTTGCTCAAACAATTCCCATAAAATTTTGTGCGTTTTTTGTTTTGGCCTCAAAATCGTTTTGTGATCTCATCAGGATATGGTCGATCTTTAGACCATTTTGTTTCTTGCTTTCATAGAAACACGAAAAGGCAAAAATACTTGTTTACTTGTTTTTATACCCTCCACCATAAGATGGGGGGTATACTAATTTCGTCATTCTGTTTGTAACTACTCGAAATATTCGTCTGAGACCCCATAAAGTATATATATTCTTGATCGTCGTGACATTTTATGTCGATCTAGCCATGTCCGTCCGTCTGTCCGTCTGTCCGTCCGTCCGTCCGTCTGTCTGTCGAAAGCACGCTAACTTCCGAAGGAGTAAAGCTAGCCGCTTGAAATTTTGCACAAATACTTCTTATTACTGTAGGTCGGTTGGTATTGTAAATGGGCCATATCGGTCCATGTTTTGATATAGCTGCCATATAAACCGATCTTGGGTCTTGACTTCTTGAGCCTCTAGCGTGCGCAATTCTTATCCGATCAGAATGAAATTTTGCACGACGTCTTTTGTTATTATATCCAACAACTGTGTCAAGTTTGGTTCAATTCGGTCCATAACCTGATATAGCTGCCATATAAACCGATCTTGGGTCTTGACTTCTTGAGCCTCTAGAGTGCGCAATTCTTATCCGATTGAAATGAAATTTTGCACGACGTGTTTTGTTATTATATCCAACAACTGTGCCAAGTATGGTTTAAATCGGTTCATAACCTGATATAGCTGCCATATAAACCGATCTTGGGTCTTGACTTCTTGAGCCTCTAGAGGGCGCAATTCTTATCCGATTGAAATGAAATTTTGCACGACGTGTTTTGTTATTATATCCAACAACTGTGCCAAGTATAGTTCAAATCGGTCCATAACCTGATATAGCTGCCATATAAACCGATCTTGGGTCTTGACTTCTTGACCCTCTAGAGGGCACAATTCTTATCCGATTTGAATAAATTTTTGCACGAAGTATTTCGTTATGATATCCAACAACTGTGCCAAGTATGGTTCAAATCGGTTCATGACCTGATATAGCTGTCATATAAACAGATCTGGGGATTTGACTTCTTGAGCTTCTAGAGGGCGCAATTCCTATCCGATTTGGCTGAAATTTAGCATGACGTATTTTATTTTTACTTTCAACAACTGTGTCAAATAAGGTTCAAATCGGTTCATAACCTGATATAGCTACCATATAAACCGATCTGGAATCTTGACTTCTTGACCCCTAGAGGTCGCAATTATTATCCGATATGCCTGAAATTTTGTACGATGGATCCTCTCATGACCATCAACAAACGTGTTTATTATGGTCTGAATCGGTCTATAGCCCGATACAGATCCCATATAAATCGTTCTCTCGATTTTACTTCGTGAGCCCCAATGGGCGCAATTCTTATACGAATTGGCTGAAATTTTACACAGGTCTCCAACATATAATTTAATTGTGGTCCGAACAGGACCATATCTTGATATCGTTTTAATAGCAGAGCAACTCTTTTCTTATATCATTTTTTGCCTAAGAAGATATGCCGGGAAAAGAACTCGACAAATGCGATCCATGGTGGAGGGTATATAAGATTCGGCCCGGCCGAACTTAGCACGCTTTTACTTGTTAAATTTTATTCCTATCTTTTCCAACCATCATGAAAATCTCTGCGAAATTTTACCAAATCCATTTATATTTTCAGAAAAGTAACCGAATTGCAACTGAAACCTCAGCTGTTGGAATGAAGTCAACAGAGAGCGGTTTGAGCTGTAACGCTGTTGCATGGCAAGACGATATATTGTGAAATAATATGTTTTTGATTAGTGGTGATGCCAGCCAAACGGAAAACATGTTCAAAAGGGAAAAAATTGTATTATTCATGCATGCATTGGGAGAAGTTGCAGCAGAGTGCCAAACAACCACAGAATACCACAACACCCGATGGGAGGGGGAGAGAAAGCAAGAGCAAAATTGTAACTACAATAACAAATGAAACTAAACGAAAAACGGTAGAGTGCCAACTACACCAGGAGAATGCCATAAAGTGCATCATGGCACAAAACTGCAACAATGATTTATGAATGCACAGCGAAAAAAGAAAATCCCACTGTAAAGGGAGCAGCATGAGCAGTGGCAGCATCAGCAGGAGCAACCTTTGTTGTAGCAAACCAAATGAAAGTGTTCGTTGTAATAGGTATTCTCTGGCAATCCGCATGATTGCACTTCATTCTTATTTCATATAACTGCTTTTTTTTATAAAGAAGAAGAGAGAGTAAAAGTGGGGCAGAGTCAGTAGTTGAATACCCTAGCCGTTTTGGCCAAGTTCCGTTTATAAATCAATTTGTATTGGGTTGCCCAAAAAGTAATTGCGGATTTTTTAAAAGAAAAAAAAAAATGCATTTTTAATAAAACTTAAAGCAAGCTAAAAGTAACAGCTGATAACTGACAGAAGAAAGAATGCAATTACAGAGTCACAAGCTATGAAAAAATTTGTCAACGCCGACTATAAGAAAAATCCGCAATTACTTTTTGGGCAACCCAATAATTTAATAATCTAAATATCGTTTTTAGCAGTTGCGAGAACATGTGATAGATGTGTGTGGAAACTATATCTAAATCTGTTTCCATGATCCAGACTATGTGATTTAAATTGTCCAAGCATAGATTGACGAGAATGTCAACAGGATTACGACTGCACTGGTGGGATCCTTCGAAGATAGTTGTCCTCCTGGGGAAAGGTAATTAGCCCAAGAAAAACCCTGGATGACCGGAAAGATTCGTAATATTGGGAAAGAGGTCCGCAGACTTTTTAACAGAGCACGTCGTAAAAAAGCGGAAATTTATTGGGATGTGTATTGCACACGGCTCAAGGAATACAATAAGATTACAAGAGCGGCAATATGTGCCTCCTGGAAGCTTTTCTGCGAACAGGACGATAGCGTTAATGACGCCGCTAAGATAAACAAGAAAAAAGGCGTTAAGTTCGGCCGGGCCGAACTTTGGATACCCACCACCTCGGGTATATATAAACCACCTTTCGTCAAATCCGGGGAAAAATTCATACCTTATGACCCCTAGCAGCTATATAGAAATATGTTCCGATTTGAACCAAATACTAATAAGTACAAGTCATTGTTCCACTGTGTAAAACAAAATTTTGCTGTTTTTAGTAGCTATATCTTAAAATAAACCGCTCTGAACCATAAACGACACGGACGTCGAAAAGCCTAACATACGTCACTGTGTCAAATTTCAGTGAAATCGGATTATAAAAGCGCCTTTTATTGGGCCAAGGCTTTTCGTCGAGATATCGGTCTATATGGCAGCTATATCCAAATCTGGGCCGATTTCGACCGAGTTGCATGTCGAAGAGCCTAACACAACTCACTGTCCCAAATTTCGGCGAAATCGGACAATAAATGCGCCTTTTATGGCCCCAAAACCTAAAATCAAGAGATCGGTCTATATTGCAGCTATATCCAAATCTTGACCGATCTGAGCCAAATTGAAAAATAATATCGAAAGTTTTATCACAACTCACTGTCCCAAATTTCGGCGACATCGGACAATAAATACGCCTTTTATGGGCTCAAAACCTTAAATCGAGAGATCGGTCTATATGGCAGCTATATCCAAAACTGAACCGATCTGGGCCAAATTGGCGAAGGATGTCGAAGGGCCTAAGATAACTCACTGTCCCAAATGTCAGCAAAATCGGATAATAAATGTGGCTTTTATGGGCCTAAGACCCTAAATCGGAGGATCGGTCTATATGGCAGCTCTATCCAAAACTGGACCGATGTGGACCAAATTAGGGAAAGATGTCGAAGGATCTAAGACAACTCACTGTCCCAAATTTCAGCAAAATCGGATAATAAATGTGGCTTTTATGGGCCTAAGACCCTAAATCGGAGGATCGGTCTATATGGCAGTTATATCCAAATCTGGACCGATCTGAGCCAAATTGATGGAGGATTTTGGGGGGCCTAACACAACTCACTGTCCCAAATTTCAGCAATATCGGATAATAAATGTGGCTTTTATGGGTCTGAGACCCTTAATCGGCGGATCGGTCTATATGGGGCTATATCTAGATATAGTCCGATTTGGCCCATCTTCGAACTTAACCTGCTTATGGACAAAAAAAGAATCTGTGCAAATTTTCAGCTCAATATCTCTATTTTTGAAGACTGTAGCGTGATTTCAACATATAGACGAACAGACGGACGGACATGTCCAGATCGTCTTAGAGTTTTACGCTGATCAAGAATATATATACTTTATAGGGTGGGAAATGGATAATTCGATGTGTTGCAAACGGAATGACAAAATGAATATACCCCGATCCTTCGGTGGTGGGTATACAAAGTTTCTTTCAAAAACCCATGTTTAGACTGAAACTTTAGTAGACGCCATGAGAGCGAGTGCTCAGACAACAGAGGACATGTTGGAGTTTCCACAGGATACGAGACTCAGGGAGACACAAGAATCTTTGAACAATGAGCTTGTTTGAAAGCTTATCATTACAGACTTTATAGTAATGGAAGAACCTTGAGGATCTTCCAATCATTAAAGCACCCGGATCTGTTGAAAAATATTTCTGGCATTTCGGCCTGGCACCCCAAATGGCTGCTATATTAACAGAGTGACTGAGACTTGCATATACTCTAATGCGAATGGAGTATACCCAAGCCCGGCAACGCAAGTTATGCGACAGACCTATAAGCCTTGTGTTTCGACTCAGAACCAAGGAAAGTATTAGGGATACCATGATAAAGAGTAAGCAAATTTAAAATTTTCCATTAACATTCCACTAATGAGTGTAGTCCGTTTAAGTTAAGCCCAATGATAAAAGGCTTCCCTTTTTATGCCGAGTCCAAACGGCGAGCCGCTTTGCGACACCAACTGGTTGTGGTTTAAATATGCCAGGATACCACATAAATGTAGCCAGCATTAGTAAGGGGAAACCCCCTTCTGAAAATGGTTCTGACGTTCACCACGGGACTTGGTAAGCTCTGCGACGCGGTGGGCACCCGATATAGAGTAAAATATCCAGCTTATGCCAAAATACAAACAGCATATTAAGTGAAGGTCGGTAGCAACTGCCATGCACGAAGTTGAGAATAATACAGAAAAATTCTTTGATGCCGACACAAAAACGTAATGCCACAGATCCAATCATTTAAACAGTACCGGATGGATCGGGTGCTAAGAGACTGGACAAACCACATGCCATGGTTCAGGTGCATAAATTGTAGTCCCATGACATAGATATAAGAGAGACAGAAAAACAACTAAAAGCGTACTAAGTTGGGTCGGGCCGAATCTTATATACCCTGCACCAATGATCGCATTTGTCGAGTTCTTTTTCCGGCATCTCTTCTTAGGCAAAACAAGTAAAAGCGTGCTAAGTTCGGCCGGGCCGAATCTTATATACCCTCCACCATGGATCGCATTTGTCGAGTTCTTTTCCCGGCATCTCTTCTTAGGCAAAAAAGGATATAAGAAAAGAGTTGCTCTGCTATTAAAACGATATCAAGATATGGTCCGGTTCGGACCATATATATGTTGAAGACCTGTGTAAAATTTCAGCCAATTCGTATAAGAATTGCGCCCATTGGGGCTCACGAAGTAAAATAGAGAGAACGATTTATATGGGATCTGTATCGGGCTATAGACCGATTCAGACCATAATAAACACGTTTGTTGATGGTCATGAGAGGATCCGTCGTACAAAATTTCAGGCAAATCGGATAATAATTGCGACCTCTAGGGGTCAAGAAGTCAAGATCCCAGATCGGTTTATATGGCAGCTATATCAGGTTATGAACCGATTTGAACCTTATTTGACACAGTTGTTGAAAGTAAAAATAAAATACGTCATGTGTCAGCCAAATCGGATAGGAATTGCGCCCTCTAGAAGCTCAAGAAGTCAAATCCCCAGATCTGTTTATATGACAGCTATATCAGGTTATGAACCGATTTGAACCATACTTGGATATCATAACGAAATACTTCGTGCAAAAATTCATTCAAATCGAATAAGAATTGTGCCCTCTAGAGGGTCAAGAAGTCAAGACCCAAGATCGGTTTATATGGTACCTATATCAGGTTATGAACCGATTTGAACCATACTTGGCACAGTTGTTGGGTATCATAACAAAACACGTCGTGCGAAATTCCATTCCAATCGGATAAGAATTGCGCACTCTAGAGGGTCAAGAAGTCAAGACCCAAGATCGGTTTATATGGTAGCTATATCAGGTTATGAACCGATTTGAACCATACTTGGCACTGTTGTTGGATATAATAAGAAAACACGTCGTGCAAAATTGCATCCCAATCGGATATGAATTGCGCACTCTAGAGGCTCAAGAAGTCAAGACCCAAGATCGGTTTATATGACAGCTATATCAGGTTATGGACCGATTTGAACCATACTTGGCACAGTTGTTGGATATCATAACAAAACACGTCGTGCAAAATTTCATTCTGATCGGATAAGAATTGCGCACGCTAGAGGCTCAAGAAGTCAAGACCCCAGATCGGTTTATATGGCAGCTATATCAGGTTATGAACCGATTTGAACCATACTTGGCACAGTTGTTGGATATCATAGCAAAACACGTCATGCGAAATTTCATTCCAATCGGATAAGAATTGCGCACTCTACAGGCTCAAGAAGTCAAGACCCAAGGTCGGTTTATATGGCAGCTATATCAAAACATGGACCGATATGGCCCATTTACAATACCAACCGACCTACACTAATAAGAAGTATTTGTGCAAAATTTCAAGCGGCTAGCTTTACTTCTTCGGAAGTTAGCGTGCTTTCGACAGACAGACGGACGGACGGACGGACGGACGGACGGACGGACGGACGGACGGACGGACGGACAGACGGACGGACATGGCTAGATCGACATAAAATGTCACGACGATCAAGAATATATATACTTTATGGGGTCTCAGACGAATATTTCGGGTAGTTACAAACAGAATGACGAAATTAGTATACCCCCCATCTTATGGTGGAGGGTATAAAAAGGGTAACAGAAAAGACTTCCTCTGCTATTAGAGCGATATCAAGATATGGTCCGGTTTGGACCACAATTATATTATATGTTGGAGACCTGTGCAAAATGTCAGCCAATTCGAATAAGAATTGCGCTCTCTATTGGCTCAAGAAGTCAAGATCCCAGATCGGTTTATATGGCAGCTATATCAGGTTATAAACCGATTTGAACCATACTTGGCACAGTTGTTGGATATTATAGCGAAACACGTCGTGCAAAATTTCATTCAAATAGGATAAGAATTGCGCCCTCTAGAGGCTCAAGAAGTCAAGACCCAAGATCGGTTTATATGACAGCTATATCAAAACATGGACCGATATGGCCCATTTATAATCCCAACCGACCTACACTAATAGGAATTATTTGTGCAAAATTTCAAGCGGCTAGCTTTACTTCTTCGAAAGTTAGCATGCTTTCGACAGACAGACGGACGGACGGAGTCTCAGAGGAATATTTAGAGTAGTTACAAACTGAATGACGAAATTAGTATACCCCCATCCTATGGTGGAGGGTATAATAAACTTAGTTGAAGGGCATACATTTATTCTAAATACCAAGCTTCTGCCAAACCAGCAGAAATTAAAGCTAAAGGAACCGAACAAGGAGGATCTAGAAACCGGCTTACATGGGAGCTATATCAGGTTGTAGGCCGATTCAGAGCGTACTTGGCACAGTTATTGTAAGTCATATCGAAGCACCACATGCAAAATTTCAGCCAAATCGAACCAAAATTGCGGCTTGTAAGGGCTCAAGAAGTCATATCGGGAGATCGGTTTATATGGGAGCTATATTAAGTTATAGACCGATTTGGACCGTATTTGGCACAATCGGAAGTCATAGCAGAACACTATATGCAAAATTTCAGCCAAATCGGACAAAAATTGCGGCTTGTAGGGGCTCAAGAAGTCAAATTGGGAGATCGGTTTATATGGGAGCTATATCAGGTTATACACCGATTCGAACCGTACATAGCATAGTTGTTGAAAATCATAACAGAACACTATATGCAAAATTTGAGCCAAATCGGACAAAAATTGCGCCTTCCAGAGCCATAAGAAATCAAATCGGGAGAACGGTTTATATGGGAGCTATATCTAACTCTGAACCGATATGGCCCATTTACAATCCCCGATGAGCTACATCAATATTAGGTGCAAAGCTTCAAGCGGCTAGCTTTACGCATTCGACCGCCATCGTGACTGCGACAAACGGATGGACAGACGGATATGGATAGATCGACTTAGAACGTCGAGATGATCAAGAATATATAATTTTTGGGGTCTTAGACGAAAATTTCGAGGTTTTGGAAACAGAATGACAAAATGAATATACTCCCATCCTATGGTGGTGGGTATAAAAACAAGTAAAAGCGTGTTAAGTTCGGCCGGGCCGCATCTTTGAAACCCAACACGATGGATTCTGCGTAAAGTTGACACAAAATAAAATTTTTTTAACAAAGGGAGAAATGAAAACTTGTAGGAACCAGACAAGGATAATCGATAAATATAAACCGATTTATCGATTATCCTTGTCTGGTTCCTTCCTGGTGGGAGCTAAATCAGGTTAAAGACAGATTTGAACCGTAACAGACCACCACATACAAAATTTTAGCCATATAGGACAAAATTTGTGGCTTCCCTTGGCTCCAAACATATACTTTGTGGTAAACAGAAGAACAGTCGGCAAATTTTAGAAGAACTTTTCCCTCTCGTGAAGAACAAATATTTCCATGTGTTGCGAAAAGTACGACAACATCGTCATACCGTATTTTGATAGGTATTTAAATATATGCTCTTTCTCTGCTGCCCTTTGTGCCCTTGTCTTGCCAACTCTATCTGCTTACCAGCCCTCTCCAAACAGCAGCAATAACTATTGTGAAAAATATATTTTATTCCAGAACAACACAATGGTGAATTTGGTGTGTGTTTGTGTGTGACCATGTAAGTGGGTATGAGAGTTTACGTGTGTGGTGTTTGCATGCAATATGATAAGAGTGAGTGCAGAATTGTACAACTTCCCCCAAAGGAGCATTACAAATTGCAACAGTGTCATCACAAGTGACAAATTGAATTTGGGTATTTATAGTAGTAGCAGTGGCTGCGATATGTACGAAAGCTATGTATGCCATGAGAGATCCTTTAGATTTTAAAATAGCACCATAGCCACCATGCACAAGCAAGGATGAGGGGGAAAACGATTTCTTGTTTTACATGAGAAATATGAAATTGTTATAATAAACAAAGTGGCAAAAATGTGTTTTTAAATCTTGGAAAAGGCCAAACACTTTTTTATCGGTCATTGTTAATAAAACTAAGCTAGACACATGTCCAATTTTTAAAAACACTGCAGGAAGATAGAGGAAAAGACTAGTCTCGTTAGTACCTATGTCAGAAAGAGCCCACATTAATGCAATAGAAGTCAAAATTGTACGAACATATTCTGCTACTAAATTTCCTATGAATATTCCATTAAGGAATCAATGAGTGCAGTCCGATTGAAGTTCAAGTTCAGTGATAGTGGGCCTCCTTTGGAATGGCGAACCACATAGCGAAGCCACTTCGTAGAGAAGTTCTAACATGGCAGGTTACCTCATATACGTAGCCAGCATTAGTAAGGGGATGACCCCCGTGGAATATTTTTCTGCTGTTCACGCCGGGATTTGAACCCATGCGTTCGGGGTCATAGGCGGACATGCTAACCTCTGCGCCACTATGGCCCGAACATATTTGTGGGAGTTTACGCTGCAGTCTTTAAAAATGGAGATATTGAGTTGAAACTTTGCACAGATTCTTTTTTTTTTGTCCATAAGCAGGCTCGGTTCGAAGATGGGCTAAATCGGACTATATCTTGATATAGCCCCCATATAGACCGATCCGCCGATTTAGGGTCTTAGGCCCATAAAAGCCACATTTATTATCCGATTTTGATGAAATATGATACAGTGAGTTGTATTAGGCCTTTCGACATCCTTCATCAATTTGGGTCAGATCGGAACAGATTTGGATATAGCTGCCATATTGACCGATCCGCCGATTTACGGTCCTAGGCCCATAAAAGCCACAATAATTATCCGATTGTGCTGAAATATGGGACAGTGAGTTGTGTTAAGCCACTCGACATCCTTCTTCAATTTGGCTCAGATCGGTTCAGATTTGGATATAGCTGCCATGTAGACCGATCCGCCGATTTAGGGTCTTAGACCCATAAAAGCCACATTTACTATCCGATTTTGCTGAAATATGGGACAGTGAGTTGTGCTAGGCTCTTCGACATCCTCCGTCAATTTGACCCAGATCGGTTCAGATTTCGATATAGCTGCCATATAGACTGATCCTCCGATTTAGGGTCTTAGGCGCATAAAGGCCTCATTTATTATCCGATTTTGCTGAAATTTGGGACAGTGAGTTGTGTTAGGGCCTTTGTCATCCTTCGTCAATTTGGCCCAGATCGGTTCAGATTTGGATATAGCTGCCATATAGACCGATCCGCCGATTTACGGTCCTAGGCCCATAAAAGCCACAATAATTATCCGATTTTGCTAAAATTTGGGACAGTGAGTTGTGTTAAGCCACTCGACATCCTTCTTCAATTTGGCTCAGATCGGTTCAGATTTGGATATAGCTGCCATGTAGACCGATAAGCCGATTTAGGGTCTTAGACCCATAAAAGCCACATTTACTATCCGATTTTGCTAAAATTTGATTCAGTGAGTTGTATTAGGCCCTTCGACATCCTTCATCAATTTGGCTCAGATCGGAACAGATTTGGATATAGCTGCCACATTGACCGATCCGCCGATTTACGGTCCTAGGCCCATAAAAGCCACAATAATTATCCGATTTTGCTGAAATATGGGACAGTGAGTTGCGTTAGGCTCTTCGACATCCTTCGTCAATTTGACCCAGATCGGTTCAGATTTCGATATAGCTGCCATATAGACTGATCCTCCGATTTAGGGTCTTAGGCGCATAAAGGCCTCATTTATTATCCGATTTTGCTGAAATTTGGGACAGTGAGTTGTGTTAGGGCCTTTGTCATCCTTCGTCAATTTGGCCCAGATCGGTTCAGATTTGGATATAGCTGCCATATAGACCGATCCGCCGATTTACGGTCCTAGGCCCATAAAAACCACGTTTACTATCCGCTTTTGCTGAAATTAGGGACAGAGTGTTGTGTTAGGCCAGTCGACATCCTTCTTCAATTTGGCTTAGGTCGGTACAGATTTGGATATAGCTGCCATATAGACCGATCCCCCGATTTAGGGTCTTAGGCCCATAAAAGCCACATTTACTATCCGATTTTGCTAAAATTTGGGACAGAGAGTTGTGTTAGACCACTCGACATCCTTCGTCAATTTTGCCCAGATCGGTCCAGATTTGGTTATAGCTGCCATATAGACCGATCCTCCGATTTAGGGTCTTAGACCCATAAACGCCACAATTATTATCCGATTTTGCTGATATTTGGGACAGTGAATTGTGTTAGGGCCTTTGTCATCCTTCGTCAATTTGGCCCAGATCGGTTCAGATTTGGATATAGCTGCCATATAGACCGATCCGCCGATTTACGGTTCTAGGCCCATAAAAGGCGCATTTATTGTCGGATGTCGTCGAAATTTGGGACAGTAAGTTAAGTTAAGCCCCTTTATATACTTCCGCAGTATGGCACAGATCGGTCCAGATTTGGATATAGCTGCCATATAGACCGATCTCTCGATTTAAGGTTTTGGGCCGATAAAAGTCGCATTTATTATCCGATTTTGCTGAAATTTGAGACAGTGAGTTATGCTGGGCCCTTCGACATCCTTCGTCAATTTGGCCTAGATCGGTCTAGATTTGGATATAACTGCCATATAGACCGATCTCTCGATTTATGGTTTTGGGCCCATAAAAGTCGCATTTATTTTCCGATTTTGCCAAAATTTGGGACAGTGAGTTTAGTTAGGCCCTTCGACATCCTTCTTCAACTTGGCCGAGATTGATATATATTTGGATATAGCTGCCATATAGACCGATCTCTCGATTTAAGGCTTTGGGCCTATAAAAGGCGCATTTATTGTCCGATTTCACCAAAATTTGGAACAGTGAGTTATATTGGGCCCTTCGACATTCTTCTTAAACTTGGTCCAGATCGGTTCAGTTTTGGATATAGTTGCCATATAGACCGATCTCTCGATTTAAGGCTTTGGGCCTATAAAAGGCGCATTTATTGTCCGATTTCGCCGAAATTTGGGACAGTGAGTTGTATTGGGCCCTTCGACATTCTTCTTAGATTTGGTCCAGATCGGTCCAGATTTGGATATTTAGTTATACACAATTGAACAATGACTTGAACTTATTATTTGGTCCAAATCCGGAATTTGACGAAAGGTGGTTTACGTAAATTCCTGGTGGTGGGTATCCAAAGTTCGGCCCGGCCGAACTTTATGCCTTTTTACTTGTTTTCATTTAAGCTTTGTTTCTTCCCCCAGAGGCCCCAAAAGAAGGCAACATAAGCCTGTTCCTGCGACAAAACTTCATATGGATTATACACCATCGTACATCTGCACTTAGACCACGTTGCAGACACTCATCACTACACTCGGTCGATTCATTCACTGCGAACACTGCGTGCCGTGGCATGTGAAGTGAATGTCGCAAAAGAGCTGTTCGTGATTTATTACTCACAATTGTATTCACATTTGAAAGGAATGTTTTTCGAATGCACTGCGGGTTGCGGCAATGGCAACAACAGCAGCGGCAGCAGCCTAGCCGAATGCAATGTCAGTGTGGCAATTTTGGAGCATTGTGGGGCAGGGTGAGCAAGAAATATACATTCAAGTTGAAACCACGTGCACTCATTATTATTATTTTTGCTTCAGTGTTATTTTTTCAACTGTTTACTGTATCCTTTTCAAAGCCTTTTTCTTCTTCGTACTTTTTTTGGTTGAGAAATATGTGCGGCTTAATGTGGCGGAATTGCTGGGGCTGCTTTGGTTGCTGCACTTATTCGAAAACACACTCATGTGTATTTTTGGGTTTGTGTGTGAAACAATTAATTTACTGAAAGTTGCACCAACACCCAAAATATAAAAATGAAACAAAATTTCATACTCATTGTAGTTCGCGGTATTCTTATGGATAGCATAGAGAGGCATTTTCATTTTGGTATTTCATATGCCATGTGGCTTGTGGTGATGATTTACGGTTACATAGATTAATGGTTCTCAGTTTGTGAATGATGTAGGCATGTGAATTTTGCTTTCTAATGAAATATCAATGGGTTTCAATGGCATTGGTCACAAAGATCCTCAGTATAGCCCATCTTCAAAATGAATCTGGAAATTTCCTTTAAAAAGAAAAAATTTTCTCTAAAGACAAAAATTCAACAAAATTTTCTCTAAAGACAAAATTGTCAATTAAATTTTCTCTACAGAAAAAATTTCACTAACATTTTCCCTAAAGACACAATTTGACAAAAAGTTTCTCACAGAAAATATTTCCCTAACATTTGTTTCTTCTCAAATTGGATCTTCTTTGTTAGCTAGCTGTGCACATGGGAGGGTGTATAAAGTTCTTCATGGCTGAACCTAGCCCCTTTTACATTTCCACTTGTTTCCTGTTTATCTGTCTGTTCGCTCACTTGCTTGCTTGCTCGCCCACTCATCCGTTCGTTTCCTTTTGTTTCCATTTCACATCATCCATGAGGCCTCATGATGGCCTCAGCGCTTCAAATGAGACTAAAAGAGGATCGAAAGCGGCAGGAGGTCGTCGAATATTGCAAGGATTAAGCATAAAATGTGTGGGGTTATTATGGTGCCACTATGATGAGGTTTTTTTTTCTCTTCATTAGGGCATGTCATAATGTGCAATTCATTTATTCGGTTATAAATGAATGGCGTGCAAAAAGGACACAATACACTTTACGTTCTACGTTTAAAGCAACGCTTGCTAGTGCATTGCGTTCGTGTGGATGTGTGTGCATTTGGGTATGTTTGTAAGTAGTTTCCATCAGAGAGAAGGATGCAATTTTTGGAGTGCAAAGTAATTTTCTTCCCAAATCAGGGATGTTAATGGCTTTTTCGTGCTTCATTCATTCCACATTTAATGAAAGCGTTGTTTTTTTTCCAACCAATGGTTTCAACGCTGATAAAGACATTCGCAGTAGATTTTCTTTAATTATGTCGGGGACTTATTATTAGGGTCACTTACAGAGCACCACTGTTGTTATGTTAATTTTTGAGAATTTTCACATACTTTGGGGCAGCTTCCCTTAGCCATAATTAAGGTTAAGGGAATCTGCTCGCAATGGGTGAACCTTTTTTTTTAACAAAACAGAAGCACATCTTAAGCGTTTTATGGAAATGAAACCCATGAAGAGTCATGAAACCCATGATATCGAACACCAAGGTAAGGTAGGGGAATCGAACAATATGATCGAATTTGGGGTAAACAACAAGGACTCTTTTGAAGGGTTACAAATTAGCATAGTTGTATATGGAAATGCTTTAAAACCCCGTGATTTGCAGATGGCGGATGTTCTAGCGAAGTACCGACAGGCATTATAGTCATACAGAAAGTATGATGGAATTGTAAAGCGACCACTACCAGCTATAATGAAACAAGTAAAATAGTGTTAATGCCTGGCCGAATCTTGGAAACATCCTATCATGGATTCTGCTTAAAATGTACACAAAGTGAACTTAGTTGAAGGGCCTTAAATTTATCCTACATACTAAATTTCTGCCAAACCATGCAATAATTCAAACTTCTAGGAAGGCTAATAGAGAGATCGGTTTATATGACAGCTATTGGGTTGCCCAAAAAGTAATTGCGGATTTTTCATATAGTCGGCGTTGACAAATTTTTTCACAGCTTGTGACTCTGTAATTGCATTCTTTCTTCTGTCAGTTATCAGCCGTTACTTTTAGCTTGCTTTCGAAAAAAAATGTAAAAAAAGTATATTTGATTAAAGTTCATTCTAAGTTTTATTAAAAATGCATTTACTTTCTTTTAAAAAATCCGCAATTACTTTTTGGGCAACCCAATATATTAGGTTATACATCGATTTGGATCGTACTTGGCGCTGTTGTTCAAAGTCATGAAGAAACACTATGCCAAATCGGAAAAATAGGGCCTTCCAGCAGCTCAAAACGTTAAATTTGGGCGATAGAAAGCTATACCAGGTAGGATCTGGAAGCTATGTCAGGTTATACACCTATACTTTGCGCGAATGCTGTAAATTATAACAGAACACTTCTTAAAAATTTCAGCACAATCGGATAACAAATGAGGCTTCTAGGGACTCACGAAACCAAGTCGAAGGCCCATGAGAGTTATATCAAAATCTGAACCAATATGACCCATTTGCAAGCCCAAATGACCTAATTTTTATTAAATTTCAAAAGTTCTGCTAGCGACTAGCTTTACGCATTTAACTGCTAAAGTGATTTCGGCAGACGGACGGACAGAGGGATGAACGAATTAACATGGCTAGATTGACTCAGAATGTCGAAACGACCATTAATGTATATACTTTATGGGGTCGCAGATTTACATTCGAAGTGTTATAAACGGATTTACCAGAGGGGAGTGACTTTGTTGGAGCTGATTGACGGCACCACTATGAATAAAAATACCCAACCAGGCATCTGCACTACGTCACTCTACTGCGCCACTTTACTGCGTCACTCTATTGCGTCATTCAACTGCGTCATTCTAGGGTTCACTCTACTGCGTCACTCTACTGCGTCACTCTACTGCGTCACTCTACAGCGTCACTCTACTGCGTCACTCTACTGGCTCACTCTACTGCGTCACACAACTGCGTCACTCCACTGCGTCACTCTACTGCGTCACACTACTGCGTCACTCTACTGGTTCAGTCTACTGCGTTTACTCTACTGCATAACTGTACTGCGTCATTTTACCGCGACACGCTACTACGTCACTCTATTTCGTTTAGGTCAGATCCATTCACCGATTCAATCAGAAAAAAATTGATTGGTACTTCTTAAGAGAAAACCAAATACGCTGCTTCGACAACCTAACGCCACCTACAAAGAAGTCCTTGACATCATTAACGCAGTAGACGCTCCATACCAACCGGTTGAATAGGCCAGATGCGTCCTAATTTTCTGCGCACGCCACGGAACTTGCAGACGAAAGTGATATGATTCGTTGTCCCGATACTGGGGTCGCCAAATCAGTAAACTGAATCTGGCAATCAAAGGGGTGGACAAAGAAAATAACAGGAGTTTATTGAACTTGAATCTCTGTAATATAACCGGTGGTAATGAAAGCTTTGGTCTATTGTACAAACACTCTCAACGGAAGGCAAGACACATGAGGTAATATGGGTGGATATTATGATGATTAAACAGCTCACGAACCTTTTTCTATTTTCTTTCACTGTCAAACATCTTCAGTTTGTTCTATAATTTAACCATGCATCGTGTTACAAACGAATAACGCTTGCTAATTATTTTTTTTTTAAATTTCATTACCGAAAAGCGTGCTCTGTTAAGAAAGTTCATCGCGCGCTTCTTCTATTTTACGATGAAGCTAATTTTTGGCTCAATGGGTAAGCAGAATTGTCTATTTTGGAGTAAAGATATGCCAGAAGCATTGAAAGAGCTACCAATGCATCCAGAAAAAGTCACAATTTGGTGTGGTTTATGGGTTGGTGGCATCACTGGACCGTACTTCTTCAAAGACAATGCGAATCGTAACGTAACTGAGAATGGTGAGCGCTATCGTGAGATGATATCTAACATTTTTTGCCCAAAATGCAAGAGCTTGACTTGTATGACAAGTGGTTTCAACAAGACTGTGCCTCATGCCACACAGCACGCGTAACAATGAATTTATTGGGAGGAGAGTTCGGTAGACATTTTATTTCACATTGCGTGCGATTTAACGCCTTAAGACCATTTTTTGTGGGTCTATGTTAAAGCTCATGTCTATACAGACAAGCTCGCTTCTATGAATGCATTGAAAGACAAAATTGAAGCATTTATTCGTGAGATACCGGCCGAAATGTTGGAAAGGATTTTTTATACCCACCACCGAAGGATGGGGGTATATAAAGGGTGATTTTTTTGAGGTTAGGATTTTCATGCATTAGTATTTGACAGATCACGTGGGATTTCAGACATGGTGTCAAAGAGAAAGATGCTCAGTATGCTTTGACATTTCATCATGAATAGACTTACTAACGAGCAACGCTTGCAAATCATTGAATTTTATTACCAAAATCAGTGTTCGGTTCGAAATGTGTTCAAATTTTGACAAATTTTGTTCAGCGATGAGGCTCATTTCTGGTTGAATGGCTACGTAAATAAGCAAAATTGCCGCATTTGGAGTGAAGAGCAACCAGAAGCCGTTCAAGAACTGCCCATGCATCCCGAAAAATGCACTGTTTGGTGTGGTTTGTACGCTGGTGGAATCATTGGACCGTATTTTTTCAAAGATGCTGTTGGACGCAACGTTACGGTGAATGAACACATTTCGAACCGAACACTGATTTTGGTAATAAAATTCAATGATTTGCAAGCGTTGCTCGTTAGTAAGTCTATTCACGATGAAATGTCAAAGCATACTGAGCATCTTTCTCTTTGACACCATGTCTGAAATCCCACGTGATCTGTCGTCGTACAATCTTGGACGATTTAGCCATGTCCATCTGTTGAAATCACGCTACAATCTTAAAAAGTAGAGCTATTGAGATGAAACCTTGAACAGATTCCTTTTTAGGTAGGCAGGTTAATTTCGAAGATGGGCTATATGGTTCTATATTTTGATAATGCCCCCATATAGACCGATCTGCCGATTTAAGGTTCTGAAATTTGGTACAGTGAGTTGTGTTAGGACACTCGATATCCTTTTTATACCCATCACCAGGATGGATGGGGTATACTTAACTATCTACTCATTTCACCTGGGGGTCTACATTGAGAACCCAGTTTTAGATTGCTTGACCATAATATTGTCCTGTAGGCGGTGATACGGATTACGTGTGGTTTTGTGTTGCAAACGTGAATATGCCGAGGGTAAACATCTTTACGGACAGTAAAATGGCCATAAGGGCAATAAAAAACAGGACGGTAAGGTCACGAACAGTCTTGTATTGTAAGAAGGAGATTAATGACTTTTCTGAGGATGGCACAGTCCGCATTGTTTGGATGCCGGCCCATAACGGAGTAAGGGAGAATGAAAGGACAAACGATTTGTCAGTGAAGGCCAGAGGAATGGTGTTAATAAACTTGGTTAACCTGAAGCTTTTCGAGTCGACGCAGTCCGAGTTAAGGCGTGGAAGATTAACGCCTGTGGAACAGTGAAACAGTCGGTAGCACGGCGAAAATCCTATGGGGTGATCCGGTTCGTAAGAGAACGAGGCTATTACTGCAAGGAAGTAAGAAGGCTGCCAGTGTAGCTTTTGTAATCATAACGGCAACATTTGTGAGGTACTATGCCATGTAAAACTTCTCTCAAAAGAGGTGTCGCACTGCAGTTCGCCGTTCGGACTCGGCTATAAAAAGGAGGCTCCTTATCATTGAGCTTAAATTTGAATCGGACTGCACTTATTGATATGTGAGACGTTTGCCCCTGTTCCTTAGTGGAATGTTCATGGGCAGAATTTGCAATCATAACGGAATACGAGTTTATTTATGCAAATCGGTGCGGCATGTGAAAGCATGTGTAGGCCATGAATAGAAGATGAGGAAAAGTTGGAGTACTTCCTATGTCATTGAACTGTTTTCGCCGCTAAAAGACACCGGTACTTAGGTGGAGACACAATACCAGACATGAACCAACTTAGGGGCGTGGCATAGAAAATAATTAAGGATTTTTTCCCTAATTTAAAATTTTCTTTATTGAGGTTACTTTTAATATCCTCCACCATAGGATGGCGGTATTCTCATTTCGTCATCCTGTTTGTAACTCCGCGAAATATTCGTCTAAGATGCCATAAAGTGTATATATTCTTGATCGTCATGACATTTTAAGTCGATTTAGCCATGTCTGTCTGTCCGTCCATCCACCTGACTGTCAAAAGTACGCTAACTTTCGAAGGAGTAAAGCTAGCCGCTTGAAATTCTGCACATATACTTCCTATTAGTGTAGGTCGGTTGGGATTGTAAATTGGCCACATCGGTCCATGTTTCGATATAGTTGCCATATTAACTGATCTTGGATCTTGACTTCTGGAGCCACTAGAGAACGCAATTATAATCCGATTTCGATGATATTTTGCACCATGTTTTTTGTTATGACTTTCAACAACTCTGTTAAGTATGGTTGAAATCGGTTAATAACCGGATATAGCTGTCATATAAACCCATCTGGGATCTAGGCTTCTTGAGCCACTAGATGGCGCAATTATCCAATAATCCAATTTGGCTGAAGTTGAGCACGACGTGTTGTGTTATGACTTCTAATAACTGTGCGTGGTATGGTTAAAATCGGTCCATAACCGATCTGCGATCTTGATTTCTTGAGCCTATAGAGGGCGCAATGATTATCCGATTGAAATGAAATATTGCACGACGTGTTTCGCTATGACTTCCAACAACTGTGCGAAGTATGGTTAAAATCGGTCCATAACTTGATATAGCTGCCATATTAACCGATCTGGGATCTTGATTTCTTGAGCCTATAGAGGCCGCAATGATTATTCGACTAGGCTTCTCGACTTTTATACAACGACTTCTCCCATGACCTTCATCATACGTGTCAACATATGGTCTAAATCGGTCTATAGCCTTAAACAGCTCCCCAGTAAACCGAACAGCCTATTTTATTTCTTGAGCCCCTAAGGGGTGCAATTCGAATAAGACATTTTACACAACGACCTCTACTATGGTCTCCACCATTCTATTCAATTATGGTCCGAATCGGACCATAACTTGATATATTGGGTTGCCCAAAAAGTAATTGCGGATTTTTTAAAAGAAAGTAAATGCATTTTTAATAAAACTTAGAATGAACTTTAATCAAATATACTTTTTTTACACTTTTTTTCTAAAGCAAGCTAAAAGTAACAGCTGATAACTGACAGAAGAAAGAATGCAATTACAGAGTCATAAGCTGTGAAAAAATTTGTCAATGCCGACTATATGAAAAATCCGCAATTACTTTTTGGGCAACCCATAGCATAGCAGTTCTTTTCTTTTATCCTTGGTTTGCCTAAAAAGAAATACCGAGAAAATAACTTGACAGATGCGATCCTTGGATAGAGTATATAAGAATCGGCCCGGCCGAACTTTGAGGCTTTTACTTGTTGGTTTGTAGAGCGCACAACAATCCTATTACTGGCTTGGGTGTGTGTCCCTAGTGGCATGGGGCGGATTTATATCCGCATCCTCTTTTCAATCTAACCTAACCTAACCTAGCTTAGTATTGGTCTAAACATGCCGGTCCCATTAGAGCCTACAGCATGTCTACAGAGTGCCACATGCTCCTTGATGTGGCACTTCCAATTCAGTTTTCTATTCAATATCACTCCCAGGTACTGGAACTTGTCAGATATCGAAATTCTTCTGCTATGGAAACTTGGCGCCTTAAATTGGTCGTCTTGCTCATAAACATCCATAGGATTAACGATATAATACTCTCCCTGTGCCTATGTCATGGTACCCACAAATTATCCACCTATTCCTTAGCATATCCTTTAATCAGTCTCTAAGGAACTGATCCAACTCTTTCTGGTCTATAGATTGGATGAGTGTGTCGGTCATCACATTTTAAAAAGCCCCACGATGTCAATGCATATCGACAAAGTTGCATCTCATGCAGGGCGATCTTCACCGACCTTCCCCTTGCTTAGGCAAGTTTGTTGTATCTGGGCATTTCGCTGGATGTCCTACTCTTTATCTTGGTGTCCACAAAACGCTCGATGGTTTTATGTAGAAAGAATGTAAGGCTTATATTGGGTTGCCCAAAAAGTAATTGCGGATTTTTTAAAAGAAAGTAAATGCATTTTTAATAAAGCTTAGAATGAACTTTAATCAAATATACTTTTTTTACACTTTTTTTCTAAAGCAAACTAAAAGTAACAGCTGATAACTGAGAGAAGAAAGAATGCAATTTCAGAGTCACAAGCTTTGACAAAATTTGTCAACGCCGACTATATGAAAAATCCGCAATTACTTTTTGGGCAACCCAATAGTTCTATAGGGCTTTGGTGCTTCATACAATAGCTTGTATTGCCGAGCTTTGGGGAAAAATACCACACTTACCCCTTGCCAGGCTTTCGGCCAAGAATACTTTCTATATATATTTTAGACTGCCGGCTATCAATATTTGAAAACAACAACAAAACGAGTATCAACCCATCCTAAAAAACCCATAGGGATATAACAGGCATAAATTGTAATGAATGAAAACACTTTTCTTTTGTTTTTGCTATTCATCATTACTTTTTCTTTTCTTCCCTTTTATAGTCCCCAAGGCATATTTGAGAGCATTGTCCATTGAAGCAATTCTGGACTAAGGGAATATTAAATGCACTCCCCCCGTTTCAACTTTCATTTTTGTTATCAGCAAATATACATGTACTAATATTTGGTCACTTGTCTCAAGTATTTTGCTTAGAGTTTTGTGTTTCTTTTCTTTCTTTTTTGCCCCTCCAACTTGTGCGAAAGACACATTTCCATTCCCTGCAGTCAATTAGAGTTGCCTCGGTGGTAAGATCCTGTTGCAGCGCAATGCGTAAATTTCTCCTCATCTTGATGGTATTCGTTGATGAGATGTGAACAGTATTTGTTGTGTCTTGGTTTGAACAACCAAACCATTCATTATGCCAAGTCCTTTGTTCCTCCACTGAATGTGTGAGACTGAGGGTTGGGTGTATGGTATGGCACTTTGTCTTTATATGCAGTGATGTGATGATGGTTGTGGGTGTAAATATTTCCATTTGTTGGCACGTGCGTGTATTTGTTTTTACTGAAGTGAAAACAAACAGCGCTCAAATGGCAATGAACCAAGTGAGAAAAAAAGAAGCATCAAAAAACAGCAACTTCAAATGCTGGCAACAATGACGTGAAAAAAAAAATGTGCAGATATTGAGATAAATGGTACAAATTAATCTTCATTTCTAGCTACGTTTAGCTGATGTTGCCACTGCATGCCATGCATAGCCTGCGTATGCTTGCTGGTATGTGTTGGGCGCAGCCATTGGAAAGTAATGGGAATTTGAATGGGGTTTTAAGTTTCCCCATTCAGATTGCTATATACATTTTTAAACAGTGTTGCCAGATGGAAACATAATTTTTAAAAAATATTTCTTTATGTGGAACATAATTTGTATTGAAATATGAAAATAGAACTGATATTTGGTATAGACAAAGGTGAAGAGAGTAACAGGCCACCGTAGCTCAGAGGTTAGCATCTCCACCTATCACGCTGAACGCCTGGGATCGAATTCTGGTGAGACCATCTGAAAAAATTTTCAACGGTGGCTTTCCCCTCTTAATGCTGGCAACATTTGTGAGGTACTATGCCATGTAAAACTTCTCTCCAAAGAGGTGTCGCACTGCGGCACGCCGTTCGGACTCGGCTATAAAAAGGAGGCCCCTTATCATTGAGCTTAAAACTTGAATCGGACTGCACGCATATGTGAGAAGTTTGCCCCTGTTCCTTAGTGGAATGTTCATGGGCAAAATTTGAATTTGAAGAGAGAAACAGATTCAAAGATGCATGCTTAGAACATGAGAGGAATATTTTCCCCATTGCTGGCATCCGATAGTGGCAATGACAATCTGCATGAGGTGTGTTTAGCAGCAATCCGGTTGAAAAACTTCAGATCAGCAGAAGCCGATGGGTTGCTGTTTAAAAAAAAAAAACAAGTAAAAGCGTGCTAAGTTCGGCCGGGCCGAATCTTATATACCCTCTACCATGGATCGCATTTGTCGAGTTCTTTTCCCGGCATCTCTTCTTAGGCAAAAAAAAGGATATAAGAAAAGATTTGCTCTGCGGTTTGGACCACAATTAAATTATATTTATGTTGGAGACCTGTGTAAAATATCAGCCAATTTGAATAAGAATTGCGCTCTTTGTGGGCTCAAGAAGTAAAATAGAGAGACCGATTTATATGAGAGCTGTATCGGGCTATAGACCGATTCAGACCATAATAAACACGTATGTTAATGGTCATGAGAGAATCCGTCGTACAAAATTTCAGGCAAATCGGATAATAATTGCGACCTCTGGAGGCTCAAGAAGTCAAGATACCAGATCGGTTTATATGGCAGCTATATCAGGTTATGAACCGATTTGAACCATACTTGGCACAGTTGTTGGATATAATAACGAAACAGGTCGTGCAAAATTTCATTCCAATCGGATAAGAATTGCGCACTCTAGAGGCTCAAGAAGTCAAGACCCAAGATCGGTTTATATGACAGCTATATCAGGTTATTAACCGATTTGAACCATATTTGGCACAGTTATTGGATATCATAACAAAATACTATGTGCCAAAATTCATTAAAATTGGATAAGAATTGCGCCCTCTAGAGGCTCAAAAAGTCAAGACCCAAGATCTGTTTATATGACAGCTATATAAGGTGATGGACCGATTTGAACCATTCTCGGCACAGTTGTTGGATATAATAACGAAACATGTCGTGCAAAATTTCATTTCAATCGGATAAGAATTGCGCACTCTAGAGGGTCAAGAAGTCAAGACCCAAGATCGGTTTATATGGCAGCTATATCAGGTTATAGACCGATTTGAACTATACTTGGCGCAGTTGTTGGATATCATAACAAAACACGTCGTGCAAAATTTCATTCCAATCGGATAAGAATTGCGCACTCTAGAGGCTCAAGAAGTCAAGACCCAAGATCGGTTTATATGGCAGCTATATCAAAACATGGACCGATATGGCCCATTTACAATACCAACCGACCTACACTCATAAGAAGTATTTGTGCAAAATTTCAAGCGGCTAGCTTTACTCCTTCGGAAGTTAGCGTGCTTTTGACCGACAGACGGACGGACGGACGGACGGACAGACGGACGGACATGGCTAGATCGACATAAAAGTTCACAACGATCAAGAATATATATACTTTATGGGGTCTCAGACGAATATTTCGAGTAGTTACAAACAGAATGACGAAATTAGTATACCCCCCATCTTATGGTGGAGGGTATAAAAATACAAGAGTATTCGACAACCACAGAGTAATAAGCCTCCTTTCCATCGCATACAAAATACTTTTGAGCATACTGTGTGTGAGGTTAAAAACTAAAGTCAACAAGATAATTATAAACCTGATAACTCCACTACATATCTCATATTTATCAATCCTGCAAATGATTCCAGAGATATTGATACAATATTTTTATCGTTCCCAAAGGCTTTACAGCCCTGTGCACTCAAGCATGCTTAAATTTTCTCGAATCCCTTTGCCATTCTTTGTAGAAAAGTTTATTAAATATTGTAAAGTAATAGAAAATTGGCAACACTATTCTTAAACGACCCCAAAGAGCAGCTATAAAGCATCAGCTTACAGGGCCAAGAACCGATAGCAGCATCAAGAGCACCATAATATAAATGATGGGCTAGTGTCAAAGTTCAACAATAAGTAAACGCCGTCATATTTCCAATGTCATTTTGTTTTGGTTCTTTTTACTCGATTGTCGTTCGTATGTTGACTGCTTAAGTTGTTCAACTGTGTGCCTGCCCTCTCTATGGTCAATGCAAGTGAGCAAATGTGTATTAAAAGTGAGAGTGTATGTGTGTGTCCTGTGAAGCGAAAAGGAAATTGCATACTAAATAAAAGTGCCCCCGGTGTGCTATTGAATGTCTTTGTATGTTAATAACATATTGAGAGAAAAATTCGTATGCAAGTTGCTACGCGGATAATACAACATATCGTGTAATCAATGCTCTTTAGGATAGCTATTGGATTATCGATAGATTTTAAAAAGTTTACACAAGTAAAAGCATGATAAGTTTGGCCGGGCCGAATCTTTCGTCAAGTTCTTTGGCCGGTATCTCTTTATAGGCAAAGAAAACATAATGGATAAGAAATTATATGCTATTGATGCTATACCAAATAATGGATTAAGGCCATACTTGGTTTGGCTATCGGGGATTGTGCAAAATTTCAGTTAAGTCGTATAATAATTGCGCCCTATAGTGGCTCAAGAAGTAAAATCGGGAAATATGTTAATATGGGAGCTAAATCAGGTAATGGACCGACTGAGACCATATTTGACATGTATATTTAAGGTCATTGAGGCATAATCGGATATGAATAGCGCCTTTTAGAGGCTCAAAAAATATAATCAGGAGTTCAGTTTATATGGGAGCTATATAAGGTTTTGTACCTCAATATTTGGACCAAACTTGGCACAACTATTAAAAGGTAAAACAAATCACGTTGTGCAAAATTTCAGCCGAGATAAGGTTAGGTTGAATCGGTCGCCGAACAAATGGGAGTTCGCTCGGAGGCCAGTTTGGCTCATTGCAGTTCTGTAGAGAGACAAAGAGAAAAAAAACAAGTAAAAGCGTGCTAAGTTCGGCCGGACCGAATCTTATATACCCTCCACCATGGATCGCATTTGTCGAGTTCTTTTCCCGGCATCTCTTCTTAGGCAAAAAAGGATATAAGAAAAGAGTTGCTCTGCTATTAAAACGATATCAAGATATGGTCCGGTTCGGACCAAAATTAAATTATATGTTGGAGACCTGTGTAAAATTTCAGCCAATTCGTATAAGAATTGCGCCCATTGGGGCTCACGAAATAAAATAGAGAGAACGATTTATATGGGATCTGTATCGGGCTATAGACCGATTCAGACCATAATAAACACGTTTGTTGATGGTCATGAGAGGATCCATCGTACAAAATTTCAGGCATATCGGATAATAATTGCGACCTCTAGGGGTCAAGAAGTCAAGATCCCAGATCGGTTTATATGGCAGCTATATCAGGTTATGAACCGATTTGAACCTCATTTGACACAGTTGTTGAAAGTGAAAATAAAATACGTCATGCAAAATTTCAGCCAAATCGGATAGGAATTGCGCCCTCTAGAAGCTCAAGAAATCAAATCCCCAGATCTGTTTATATGACAGCTATATCAGGTTATGAACCGATTTGAACCATACTTAGCACAGTTGTTGGGTATCATAACAAAACACGTCGTGCGAAATTCCATTCCAATCGGATAAGAATTGCGCACTCTAGAGGCTCAAGAAGTCAAGACCTAAAATCGGTTTATATGGTAGCTATATCAGGTTATGAACCGATTTGAACCATACTTGGCACAGTTGTTGGGTATCATAACAAAACACGTCGTGCGAAATTTCAATCCAATCGGATAAGAATTGCGCCCTCTAGAGGGTCAAGAAGTCAAGACCCAAGATCGGTTTATATGGCAGCTATATCAGGTTATGGACCAATTTCAACCATACTTGGCACAGTTGTTGGATATCATAACAAAACACGTCGTGCAAGATTTCATTCTGATCGGATAAGAATTGCGCACGCTAGAGGCTCAAGAAGTTAAGACCCAAGATCGGTTTACATGGCAGCTATATCAGGTTATGGACCGATTTGAACTATACTTGCCACAGTTGTTGGATATCATCGCAAAGCACGTAATGCGAAATTTCAATCCAATCGGATAAGAATTGCGCCCTCTAGAGGGTCAAGAAGTCAAGACCCAAGATCGGTTTATATGGCAGCTATATCAGGTTATGGACCAATTTCAACCATACTTGGCACAGTTGTTGGATATCATAACAAAACACGTCGTGCAAGATTTTATTCCAATCGGATAAGAATTGCGCACTTTACAGGCTCAAGAAGTCAAGACCCAAGATCGGTTTATATGGCAGCTATATCAAAACATGGACCGATATGACCCATTTACAATACCAACCGACCTACACTAATAAGAAGTATTTGTGAAAATTTCAAGCGGCTAGCTTTACTCCTTCGGAAGTTAGCGTGCTTTCGACAGACAGACGGACGGACGGACGGACGGACGGACGGACGGACAGACAGACGGACGGACGGACGGACAGACGGACGGACACATTCGAGTAGTTACAAACAGAATGACGAAATTAGTATACCCCCCATCTTATGGTGGAGGGTATAAAAACAATTAAAAAGGCCGGGCCGAACTTTGGATACCCACCACCTCGGGCATATATGTAAACCCTTTTTTATCATAATCCGGTGAAAAATGCATTATTTATACCCCCATAGCAGCTTTATCGAAATATTGTTAAATTTTTTAGAACAAAACATTGGTGTTTTTGGTAGCCATATCCAAATATAGACCGATCTGTATCATATTAAGGTTGGATATCGTGAGGCTCAAAAAAACTCACTGTTTCAAATTTCAGCGAAATCGGGTAATAAATAAAGCTTTTAGGGCCTCCAGACTCTATATCGGGAGATCGGTCTATATGGCAGATATTACAACAGACGGACGGCAGTGATTACAACAGACGGACGGACAGACACACGGACATCGTTAAATCGTCTTAGAATTTTACGACGATCCGAAATATATATACTTTGTAGGGTCAGAAAGTGAAAAGTATTTCGATGTGTTGCAAACGGAATGACTAAATGAATAAACCCCCATCCTGCGGTGGTGACCAGAGGACCGCACAATGCATTATAGAGAGAATTCTTATTTCGCCCGAACCGTTCGTATGTGGAATCGACTTCCGGTTAATATTTTTCCCAACCAACTTTGACATTCAAAGATTAAAGACAAATGTCAATAAGCACTGCATCCTTTCCCCCCCTCCAATTCTTTATTTCCTTTCGCCAACCCAATGCACTGCATTCATAGGGTACATACCCTGCATGTTGGCTCACAGAAAAAAAAATAATAATGATAATTCCATGTGTTACCAACAACAAATGACGAAATTAGTATACCCCCCCCCCATCCTAAAGTGGCGGGTACAAAAAGTTGAAACTAATAAAAAGGTACTAAATGCCGAAATTGGAATACCCATCACCATATATTCATCATTCTATTTTATTATACCCACCACCATAGGATGGAGGTTAGATATGTATAGCCATTCCGTTTCTAACACCTCGAAATATTGATCTATAACCCCATAAAGTATATATATTCCTAGTCGTCTTGACATCCTGAGAAGATCTAGCCATGTCCATATAAACCGATCAACCGATTTGACTTCTGAAGCCTCGATTTTTATCCGATTTGTCTGAAATTTTGCACATAGTGTTCTGTTATGACTCTCAACAACTGTGCCAAGTAAAACATAAACCGATTTGGACAATCGGTCTTTAACCAGATATAGCTCTCATATTTTAGCAGAATCCATGGTGGTCGGTTTCCAAGATTCGGCCCGGCCGAACATTTAGCACGTATTTAGTTGTTTTTCACGTCACGGATGGACATGTCAAAATCAACTTTGAGTCAAGACGATCAAGAATATATATATTGACGAAATTAGTTCCCCCCCCCCCAATCCTATGGTGGAGGTTATAAAACGTTAAAACAAGTGAAAGGGTTATAAATTCGGTCGTGCGTAAATTTGGATACCCATCACCATATATTCATCATCCTATTTTATTATAACTCCACATATTCGTAGTTATTCTGTTTTGGATCATAATGGATTCAGATGCCGTAAGCTCTTATAGAAGTCACGGTTTCAGTAAAATCCCAAATATACTGTGTCGCCACCACTACTACGGAATAACCACTACCTAAAATAGTTTTTTCATGTTCTGGCCAGGATTCAAACTCAAGTGTGCAACATACTAGTTGGACATGCTGTATACACTGTGGCCTCGCATTTCTAATGAACTATGATTTCGTACTAACGGTTTTTGGAATTAGTGAAAGACTTTAAGATGAGACATTATACAAAATTCGATGCTGTTCTATTGGGTTGCCGAAAAAGTAATTGCGGATTTTTTAAAAGAAAGTAAATGCATTTTTAATAAAACTTAGAATGAACTTTAATCAAATATACTTTTTTTACACTTTTTTTCTAAAGCAAGCTAAAAGTAACAGCTGATAACTGACAGAATAAAGAATGCAATAACAGAGTCACAAGCTGTGAAAAAATTTGTCAACGACGACTATATGAAAAATCCGCAATTACTTTTTGGGCAACCCAATATTTCTTACTTCTCTCCCCTTAACAGTTTTCTCCTTCCTTTCTTTGATGGATTTGGTGTATGGTTTCCCATGGCAAATTGATTTTTATGACAAAGCCTATCTCACTATGAAAATCTATGGGGACTCTGCTTCCATTTCAAATATCGCTCAGTTGACCTGTATGGTGGCATTCCGCTCAGTGGAAATGTCGATACTTGTCCATGATGAAAAAAAAAAACATGTTAGAAAAAAATCTATCAACGTGTCGATTACAGGCAAAGTGAGATCTTCCGGATGTTAGAATTTGTCATGTCGTTTATTTAGCCAATGGAAAGTTTGCTTTTACTCCACAATCTACCCTCTTGCAATTGTACCAGTTTTTAAGCTTTCATATTGCCCAAGTAAAACAAAAAAAAAAAAATAAAATAAAAATAGGTTGAAGGGTAACATGTCCCCACCTAGAAGCCGCTCTATTATGGCGATATGGTTGGAATGCTGCACAATGTGACCTGAATATTGGTGGTGTCATAGATTGTATTGCGACATTTTTTTTTTGCTCTACGTATCTGGTCTCAATTTCGATGCCATTATCAAAACGAAAACGTATTATGGAGCATAGAAATGATTGCACGGAAATACATGGGTTTTGTCTGTTTTCCGTTATTTCCCCCCCCCCCCAACTTTTTTGTTTTTTTTTGCATTAGACCAAAATGTAATCCATACGTTTCTTTTCTATAGCAACCTAAAAAGTAACAGAAAAAAAAAACTATTACTATAGCATAGTTTCTAGTCGCTTTAATTCCCATTAAAGTGCACGTGATATGGTGATTGGTGATGACGCACAGTGACAAGTGTTAGGAAAAACAATCAAAAGAGTGCTAAGTTCGGTCAGGCCGAATCTTGGGAACCCACCACCATGGATATCACGTGAGGTGTTTTATTTAATGTCCTACCACGTGAGCTAAATGTCATTAAAGTAGGTTCAGATTTAGATATATCTCCGATATATCTTTCATCCGATATGACCCTTAAAGTCTGTATTAGGAACCATGTAAGACCTATCGAAAAACAAGTACAAATTTTGCACATGAACAGGGACGAACTTCTCACATATCAATGAGTGCAGTCCGATTCAAGTTTTAAGCTCAATGATAAGCGGCCTCCTTT
>NC_081553.1:205398896-205476396 GCF_963082655.1 Stomoxys calcitrans
ATGAACTGAAGAATTCAGCTTTTGAAAAGAAGCGCACAAGGCTATATCGATTGGAAAACTTGAGATTCCATTGCAGGATATTGTCCGGCTTAAGATCATTCTAAAATGCTTTCTATCCAAAGAGTAGTATAGCAAACAAGTAAAAAGGCATTAATTTCGGCCGGTATACTAACCACCACGGGTATATATGTAAACCATCGTTCGTCATAATCCGGTGAAAAATTCATAATTTATGCTCCCAAAAGCAGCTATATTGAAATATGGTCTGATGTGGACCAAATTCAACACGGACTTTGAGGGCCTAATAAGTACAAGTCATTGTTCAATTTTGCAGAACAAAATATTTGTCCATTTGCCCATTCTAAGTTTATTTCTAAGTTTTATTAAAAATGCATTTACTTTCTTTTAAAAAATCCGCAATTACTTTTTGGGCAACCCAATATATACAAATATAGACCGATCTGAACCATATACGACACGAATGTCGAAAATAACATAAGTCACTGTGTCAAATTTGAACGAAATCGGATTATAAATGTGCCTTTTATGGGGCCAAGACTTTAAAACGAGAAATCTGTCTATATGGCTGCTATATCCAAATCTGAACCGATCGGAGCCAAATTGAAGAAGAATGTCGACTAGTCTAACACAACTCACTGTCCCAAATTTCATCAAAATCAGATAGTAAATGTGGCTTTTATGGGCCCAAGACCTTAAATCGAGAGATCGGTCTATATGGCTGCTATATCCAAATCTGAACCGATCGGAGCCAAATTGAAGAAGAATGTCGACTAGTCTAACACAACTCACTGTCCCAAATTTCATCAAAATCAGATAGTAAATGTGGCTTTTATGGGCCCAAGACCTTAAATCGAGAGATCGGTCTATATGACAGCTATATCGAAACCTGGACCGATCTGGGCCAAATTGAAGAAGGATGTCGAAGGTCCTAACACAACTCACCATCCCGAATTTCAGCGAAATCGGAAAATAAATGCGACTTTTATGGGCCAGACCTTAAATCGAGAGATCGGTTTAAATGACAGTTATATCCAAGTCTGGACCGATTTGGGTCAAATTGACGAAGGATGGCGAAGGTCATAACACAACACACTGTCCCGAATTTCAGCAAAATCGGATAATAAATGTGGCTTTTATTGGCCTAAGACCCTAAATCGGCGGATAGGTCTATATGGGCGGATCGGTCTATATAACCTGCTTATGGACAAAAAAAAAGAATTTGTACAAAGTTTCAGCTCAATATCTCTATTTTTGAAGACTTTAGCGTGATTTCAACAGACAGACGGGCGGACATGTCTAGATCGTCTACGTGCAACAGCAAAGTAAGCTATCGAAAGTGGTCCAGATATAAATCCGTGCAAGACAGAAGTAGTTCTTTTCAGCAGGAGATACAAGTTGCCTACAGTGGAACCTGTCTCCTTGTGTGGAGAGAATGTTCTACTTACATAAAGCGCAAAATACCTGGGTGTTTTGCTGGACAGGAAACTGAACTTCAAATCAAACATTTTGGAAAGGGCAAGAAAGGCGACTCTTGCCCAATACACCTGTAAGAGAGCCATTGGCAAAAGTTGGGGGATTAGACCGCGTGTCATGCATTGGTTATATACTGCAGTTGCCAGACCTATGATGCTATAAGGTGTTGTGGTCTGGTGAACGGCGCTTCAAAAGTCCACCCACTGCTCAATACTTAACGGGGTCCAAAGGATGACTTGTTTGTGCATCACAGTCGCATTGATTACGACACCATCTGATGCACTGAATTTAATGCTAAATCTTATGCCTCTGGACACTGTGGCTACCCAAATTGCAGCGACCACTGACGTGACAGCCATTAAATCCCTGGAAAACGTATTTCTGAACACAAAAACCGCTCTCGACTGTCGCAGATCTCTCAACGAGATGGCTGAACAGTTCAAAATTCATCTGTTCTGGGTGCCGGGCCACAGAGATATCCCATGGAATTGTAAAGCGTACGAGCCTAAGAGATTAGGAACAGCCCTGGAATGTGCAGGATTGTTCCTAATCTCTTAGAATCTGTGGGTATGCCTCTAGCGACAGGTAAGCTAAGTTTTCAGGACCAGACCCGAAGGACAACGAATAATTGATGGTCACAAAGAGGAGGCTTTGAGAATTCCAAAACTATGTGGCCTAATCTTGACTTGAAGAGGCCTAGCGCTTTGCCGCCATTGGCTAGAACAGCGTCTCAGTCTTTGATCCGTCGTGACAGGTTACTGTCTTATCAGAAAACATGCTGACAGACTGAAGGTTGCCAGCAACGACGAAGAAGAGACTATAGGACACCTTCTGTGTGTGTGTCCCGCAGTAGCAGTCAGATGGAGTTCCACTTTAGGTTCTCACATCTTTGAGAACCTGTCTGATTTAGCGGATGTTAAAATTCGCAAGTTTCTGGGTTTTTCAAAGCGATCTGGATGGTTCTACGATAGGAACTTGAAGGCATCTTCCTTCTTCTGTTCCTGTGGTATCACAATGGACGAAAACGTCTAAATGAGTCTGATGGCAGACTGCCCCTTAAACCTAACCTAACCTAAGTTAGAATTGGTCTAATCACGCTCCTGTAGATGCAGTGGACTATCCTCGGATTCAGGCCCCATTTGGAGCTGACGGCCCTTCTTCACATTGCCCAACATCTGTGAGCCTTCTCAGTACGCTCCTGAATGTGACACTTCCAATTACGTTTCCTATGCAAGATCACTCCTAAGTATTGACTTTGTCAGATATCGAAATCGTTTTATTGAGAAAACGTGGTGCTTTAAATTGGCCCACCTTCGCCTTCCTCGTAAACAGGCCTATTTCGGGCTTAACATTGAGACCTCTGGGTCAAGCCCAGTCATATGCCATATGCAAGACCCTTTCGGACCTTCTGCATAGTTGGTTCGGATTTAATTTGTAATTTATTTATTTACACCCGCACAACAAGAATATAAAATTCTTATAATTAAGAGGCGGGATCTTTACGATTAGAAGTATTATAACATCGCCTGCGTAGCAGACGGGTTCAAATCCGTCCTCAGTCAGTATCCGTTATATGTCAATTGTCATGTGTCTGATGTTTCAATACTAGGTTCTTTGCCTATAGTAGTCTTCCAAATATTAGGATTAAGTGATGATACCATCGTTCGCTCCCTGTTCGTTAGGCTGTATTGAGCCTCCTGTCTCTGCTCTGACTAAAGTTTCTATATTAGGATTTTTACTTATCCTAGTCTCTCGAATCTTGAAGTTGGTGATCGGTCCATCGTCTGGTCCATGTTTGTTAGGTTGTGTTGGGGGTCTCTCCACTGCAGTACCTCATATTTTAGAATAAGGATCATTGCTTATCCTAGATTTTCCAATATTGAGAGAGGCGGTGATTGTCTCGTTGTCAGTTCCCTGTTCGTTGGGCGGTATTGAGTCACCTGCCACTACACGGCTTCATGTCTCAATATGAGTATTTCTGCCCATACTAGTCTTCCAATCTTGAAAAAGACAGCCTTGCTCCAGTAGTGCGCCATGCCTTTAGTATTAGCCAAACTCGTCACGGAGATTTGATCAATGTCAACCACAAGGCGAGTTCCTTCCTCCTTCTCCTCCTTGTGGAAGACTTCCTACTTCTCTGCGACCAAACCTTGTTGCCTGCCCAAGAATTCCAACATCCAACAACGTTCCGTCGCAAATTTACCGTGCGATCCCTTGATGAAGACCGTCGTCTTTGTGAGCTGGGGGATATCCATCGTTCTCACCAAGTTGAGCTTTACGCCCTCTCAGGGAGCTTGGATACCTCTGACGAGCTGTTTGACGGTATCAATACATTCCGCCGACGCAAAACGCAGCATATTGACGTCCCCTCTTCTGCTACTTAGCGTTGCAAACAAATGAACAAAGATACAGTAGCCAGTAATGCAGTAGAGGTATGAGGTATAATTACCTCTTCGAGATAAGACTCAAAGGGCAACCGATGAAAAGGGGTCGAAAATTAAAGGCTGTTGACGGTTCAACATTTTTTGACCTATGAATTGAAACACATGAAGATTTTTTGTGCAATCTGGTTCGTTCAGTTTTGAAACTTTGAAGGCATGTTCAATCTCTTGTTTCTTTGTTATTGCAATAAAGTAAAATGTCTAAGCGACTTTGATTTTAGACTACCTATCCTAGCCTTACCACTACTCTTTTCTCAATTCAAAGTATGCTGCTAAATTTATGATCATTTCAAGTTCTTTCTCACATCTGTTTTGGAATTTAATTTAAAACGGTACACATTGTTAGAGGGGCTATTTTTCCCAAGTCCTTGTTATATTGATGTAAACATTCTGCAAACATGCTGCTCTATTTCAACCATCAACAACATCTGTTCCAGGCATTGTCTATCACAAAATCTGCATCTAAAATTTTTGTGTTTGTCTTGGTATAATTATTGTTTAAAGTTTGTAGTACACAGAGATGCAACAAAATCCTGGTCATTATGTATGCTAGCACCAGTGGCATAGGTCATCACTTTAGATGAATGCCAACACCCAAATATTGAATTACATACCAGTGCCAAATTTGCTGCAAAGGTTAGACTACAGGGTCCTATGACACTGGACCAGACATAGTCACTCTCTAATACGGCGCAGCTAGCCTGCCTTCAAATTACCCTTGTCCAACATTCTGAAGGTTTATAACATTTGCACTTAAAACTGTTTTTGCTTCCACATACACAAACACACACACACAACTTGTGCTGGTAGCAGCGGCGGCATCATGGCTATAAAGTTTTCTTTTTATAGTCCAAAATATTTTGAATGGCATGCAGCTTAGGTTTTATCTTGCGAAATTTGTATAATGTGCCATGATGATGATTCCCCAGAACCATCAATGCTTGGCGTTAAACTCATTGCCTATGTGTGGGTGTGAATAGACCATGGGTTAGCTGGGCATTGGGTAATGCATTGAGGAAAATTAATTTTTCAAAAATATTAGAAAATATTTGCAATGAGAAGGATTTTAATGTGGCAGTTTGGTTTTTAGATCAGCCGAGTTCAAATCCTGGCAAGAACGTTAACAAAAATGTGATAGAAGTGGTTTTATACCCACCACCATAGGTTATACTAACCTAGTAATTCCATTTGTAACAGCTCCAAATATTGATGGTCTTGGCATTCTAAGCAGATCTAGCCACGTCCGTCAGTCCGTCCGTTATGATTGCGGTCGAACTCGTAGAGCTAGCTGCACGAAATTTTGCACAAATACTTATTGTTAAGGTCACCGTAGCACAGAGGTTAGCATGTCCGCCTATAACGCTGAACGCCTGGGTTCGAATCCTGGCGAGACCATCAGAAAACAAGTAAAAAGGAGTTAAGTTTGGCCGGGCCGAACTTTGGATACCCACCACCTCGGCTATATACGTAAACCACCTTTCGTCAAAATCCGGTGAAAAATGTATACCTTATACCCTATAGCAGCTATATCGGAATATGTTCCGATTTGGACCAAATACTTAAAGTACAAGTCATTGTTCAATTGTGTATAACAAAATATTGATCTTTTTAGTAGCTATATCTAAAAATAAACCAATCGGAACCATATACGACACGGATGTCGAAAAACTTAAGATAAGTCGCTGTGTCAAATTTCATTGAAATCGGATTATAAATGCATCTTTTATGGCCCCAAAACCTTAAATCGAGAAATCGGTCTATATGGCAGCTATATGCAAATCAGGACCGATCTAAGCCAAATTGAAGAAGAATGTCGACTGGCCTAACACAACTCTCTGTCCCAAATTTCGGTGAAATCAGACAATAAATGTGGCTTTTATCGGCCTAAGACCCTAAATCCGCGGATCGGTCTATATGGCAGCTATATCCAAATCTGGACCGATCAGTTCCATGTTGTGGAACTATGTCGAGGGGCTTCACTTTATTCACTGTTCCAAATTTCGGTGAAATCGGACAATAAATGCGCCTTTTATGTCCCCAAACTCTTAAATCGAGAGATCGGTCTTTATGGCAGCTATATCCAAATCTGGACCGATCTAGACCTAACACAACTCTCAGTCCAATATTTGAGCAAAATCGGGTAATAAATGTGGCTTTTATGGGCTTAAGACCCTAAATCGAGAGATCGGTCTATATGGCAGCTATATCCAAATCTGTACCGATCTAGACCAACTTGAAGAAGGATGTCAAGTGGCCTAACACAACTCTCAGTCCAATATTTCAGCAAAATCGGGTAATAAATATGGCTTTTATGGGCTTAAGACCCTAAATCGGAGAATCGGTCTATATGGCAGCTATATCCAAATCTGAACCGATCAGTTCCATGTTGTAGAACTATGTCGAGGGGCTTAACTTAATTCACTGTCCCAAATTTCAGTGAAATCGTACAATAAATGCGCCTTTTATGGCCCCAAACCCTTAAATCGAGAGATCGGTCTATATGGCAGCTATATCCAAATCTGGACCGATCTAGACCAAATTGAAGAAGGATATCGAGTGGCCTAACACAACTCTCAGTCCAATATTTCAGCAAAATCGGGTAATAAATGTGGCTTTTATGGGCTTAAGACCCTAAATCGGAGAATCGGTCTATATGGCAGCTATATCCAAATCTAGACCGATCAGTTCCATGTTGTAGAATCATGTCGAGGGACTTAACTTAATTCACTGTCCCAAATTTTGGCGAACTCGAACAATAAATGCGCCTTTTATGGCCCCAAACCCTTAAATCGAGGGATCGGTCTATATGGCAGCTATATTCAAATCTGAACCGATCTAGACCAAATTAAAGAAGGATATCGAGTGGCCTAACACAACTCACTGTCCAAAATTTCAGCAAAATCTGATAATAAATGTGGCCATTATGGGCCTAAGACCCTTAATCGGCGGATCGGTCTATATGGCAGCTATATCCAAATCTGAACCGATCTAGACCAAATTAAAGAAGGATATCGAGTGGCCTATCACAACTAACTGTCCCAAATTTCAGCAAAATCGGTTGATAAATGTGGCTTGTATGGGCCTAATACCCTAAATCGGCGGATCGGTAAATATGGGGGCTATATCAAGATATAGTCCGATTTAGCTCATCTTCGAATTAAACCTGCTTATGGACAAAAAAGAAATCTGTGCAAGGTTTCAGCTCACTATCTCTTTTTTTAAAGACTGTAGCGTGATTTCACCAGACAGACGGACGGACATGGCTAGACCGTCTTACCTTTTTACGCTGATCAAGAATATATATAAAGTATATAGGGTCAGAAATGGATATTTCGATGTGTTGCAAACGGAATGACAAAACGAATATGCCCCCATCCTTCGGTGGTGGGTATAAAAAAGTTCAGCTATGGTTTTCCCCTCCTAATGTTGGCATGTAAAACTTCTCTCCAAAGAGGTGTCGCACTGCGGCACTGTTCATGGGCAAAATTTGCATTACTTATTATTAATGTAGGTCAATGGGGGATTGCAAATGGACCATATCGGTTCAAATTTTGATTTAGCTCCGATATAAGGTGGTCCTTCGACTTGACTTCTTCAGGTTCTAGAAGCTTCAATTTTTAACCGATTGGGTTGAAATTTTGCACATAGGGTTCCGTTACGACTTCCAAACATCGTGCCAAGTATGGTCTGGATCTGTTCATAACCCGATATAGATCCGTGCCAAGTATGGTCTGGATCTGTCTATAATCTGATATAGATCCCATAAAAACCGTCCTCTCATTTTGACATATTGATCCCCTAAAAACTGCAGTTGTTATCCGATTAAGCTGACATTTTGCTCGTAGGGTTCTGTTATGATTTCCAACAATCTTGATAAGTATGGTCCCAATAGGTGTAAAACTTCATATAACTCCCATATAAACCAATCTCCCGATTTGACACCTCAAGCCTGTGGAAGTCTACATTTTTATCCAATGGGGCTGAAATGTTGTACATAGTGTTCTGTACGACTATCAACACTCGAGTCACTTACGGCTGAACAGTTCAAAATTCACCTGTTTTTTGGGTGCCGGGCCACAGAGATATCCCAGGGAATTCTAAAGCGGACCAGCTTGCGAGACTAGAAACTATCTTACACACTCCAGGGACACTGGAATCTGTGGGAATGCCTCTAGCGGCATGTAAGCTAAGTTTTCAGAACCAGATCCGAAGGGCAACGAATGATACATGGTCACAAAGAGGTGGCTGTGAGCATTGCAAAACTATGTGGCCTTATCTAGACTTGAAGAGGTCTACTGCTTTGCTGTCATTGGCTAGAACAGATGTCTCAGTCATTGTGTCCGTTATGACAGGTCACGGTGTAATCGGGAAAATATGCTGACAGATTGAAGGTTGCCAGCAATGACTTTTGCAGAAGCTATAGGGACAACGAGGAAGTTTCCCTAGCAGTTAGAAGGATTTCCACTTTAGGTTCTCGTTTCTTTGAGAACCTTTCTGATTTAGCAAATGTGAACATTCGCAAGTTTCTGGGCTTTTTAAAGCGATCTGGGTGGTTCAACGGTGGGATCTTGAAGACATCTTCCTTCTTCTGTTGCTGTGGTATCACAATGGACGAAAATGTCTAAGTGAGTCTGATAGCAGACTGGCACTTAAACCTAACCTAACCTACGGTCCAAATCCTTTGTGTGTAAACTTTTAGTAGAATCCATGGTAGGGGGTTCCCAATTAGTTATTTTTCTGAAGCTGGTCACATTTGCAGTAGTTTACCCTACATTTGTCTGGCTCAGCGGTACATCATTCTGACTCGCTTATTAAAAGAGTATTCTTTGTCATTAAACTGGCACTTAAACCTAACCTAACCTACGGTCCAAATTCTTTGTGTGTAAACTTTTAGTAAAATCCATGGTAGGGGGTTCCCAACTAGTTATTTCTTTGAAGCTGTTGCCATTTGCAGTAGTTTACCCAACATTTGTCTGGCTCTGCGGTACATCATTCTGACACGCCTATTAAAAGAGTATTCCTTGTCATTAAAGTTAAACAGTAATTAAATAGCAATTATTGATATGCTGGAAGTCTCCTCTCCTTTTCTTAATGGTGTGTTCGTGGGAACCTTTGCAGCCATATTCCACCTATGGTCCCAAAATTCTTCCCATCGCTTTTCCATTCTTTTGCCATTCGTTCTGAGTCTGACCTTTCTTTCATTTGTATTTTCCCCCGTGCATTGTCTTTTGTTTCCTCAATTCTGCCGTTTGTCCATCTCTTGCTTCCCGCTTGCGCTTCTTTTCACCTCTTAACACCATTTCAAAACAATTTTTCCCCGTGTACATCTGCACTTTTATCTTGCAAGTGTGATTTGTGAATGGTGTAGTCCTTAATGTGCAAAGCGATTCCTATCTTTAATCTAAATATTTTCTCTGTTAAACCTAGACAATATTCCAGAGAGTGTTCGGTAGAGGAATGCATAGAAATGGTATATTGATTAAATTCGGGGCGCCGGCACGAAAGGAGGAGGCGTAGCCGGAGACGAAGGTGGAAATGACTCTAGTGACACTCAGGATGGGATGTCAACGTTTATCGTTTAAACACTACATCAGTAAAATTGTGTTTGTGTCCCCCCACCAAAATTCAACTTAGATATTGTGGACTAGAGTATGTCTAACAGAGGAAGATTGACTGAGCGAAAGGCAGTAAAAGAGAGCGGGGAGTAACATAATTTTGGTGTGGTTTTCCAGAGAAGCCTACTTTATTTGATTTTGCCATAACAGCTGCAAGTACAAGTTTCTAAAATGAGTTTGTGCGGATATTTAACACTTGCACATATTTCTTGTGAACACGCATTACACATACACATAGCCTAATGTTCATCAGCTTGGCTTGGCTGCATAACTACATATAATGGTGTAATTATGGCATTTATAAGTTTTGGGCAAATAGTTTATTTGTGATGCTAATTATGTAGCGTCTTAGAAATTGCCTATAATAATTTATTTATGCAGCAGGGTGTGTGAAGCTTTAAGTATCGATTGAACAAATAATTTTAAAGAGGAAATTTTAATTTGAATATCAAGGTTGATGTTGATCAAGGTGATGTAGAAGAACTGAATTAGTATCAACCAGGGTTGAGGAGTCGAGCATTTTTAACTCGACTTCGACTTCGGAAGATTACTCGACTCTGACTTGGGGCTCGACTTCGAGCACTTAATTTTTATACTCATCACCATAGGATAGGGAGTATATTTATTTAGTCATTGCGATTGCAACCCATCGAAATATTCATTTATATTTCTGATCGTCATAAATTCTAAGATGATTGAACAATGTGTCCGTCAGTTGTAATCACTCTACAGCCTTCAAAAGTTGAGGTATTGAGTTGAAATTTTGCAAAGACTCGTATTTCTTATATACGCAGGTTACGTTCTTGAATGGGCCAAATCTATAATCATATAAAAATGAATTTGTGTTTGTTTGTTTGTTTGTATGTTTGTTTGTATGTTTGTTTGTATGTTTGTTTGTTTGTTTGTTTGTTTGTGGGTTTGTAAATTTGTTTGTTCCATATAGACTCAAAAACGGCATAACCGATTTCTTTGAAATTTTCACAGATTGTGGGGAGTGGTCCGGAAGGAGCAAAAGGCTATATAATTTTTTGATATCGCATTGGGGGCGGACCCTCCCCCTAACCCCAAAAGTACCAGCCAAAAATAAAAGTGGACCGATTGGGACGATATGGGACTTAAATTAAAGGTATTTAAGAGTAAAGTACAAATTCCATATTAAAAATTGGGTCCAAGTAATTGGGGGGCCGCATCGACCCCAAAAACCCCCCAAAATAGGTTTATTGGACGATAATGACAAAACGGGAATCGAATGAAAGGTATTCGGGAGTAGATTACGAATATGATCAGGATGGAGCAATAGGTTATATAAGGTTTTAATATTGCAAGGGGGCGGATCCTCTCCCTTACCCCCCCAAAGTACCACCCAAAACTAAAAGTGGACCTATTGGGACAATATGGGATTCAAATGAAAGGTATTCAAGAGTAGAGTACGATTTCCATATTAAAAATTGAGTCCAAGTAATTGGGGTGTCGCCCAAGCCCCAAAAACCCTTAAAATAGGTTTATTTGACGATCATGATAATATGAGACTCAAATGAAAGGTATTCGGGAGTAGATTACGAATATGGTCAGGGAGTAGCAATAGACTCTATAATTTATTGATGACGGAAGGGGGCGGACCCTCCACCATTACCCCAAAAACACCATCAAAAATCAAAAGTGGACCGATAAGGACAATATGGGTATCAAATGAAAAGTATGCGGGAGAAGATAACGAATCTGGCATACAAATTCATGTCGAAGTATAGAGGGCCACCCCACTCCGACAAAAACTCCCAAAATGGGCACATTAGCCCATCACGGATATATGGGACTCGGTTTGTTTGTTCCGTATAGACTGAAAAAGAGCAGAACCGATTTTCTCGAAATATTCGCATATTGTGAAGGTTGGTCTGGAAGGAAACATAGGCTATATAATTTTTCGAAATCGGAAGGGTAACGGACCTTCCCCCTTATGCCAAAAACTCAATCCAAAATCAAAAGGGACGATATAGGTATCAAATGAAAGGGATTGGAAAGTAGAATACGAATATGTTATTGAAATTTACGTGTAAGAGCCCAACGGGCCGCCACAACCCCAAAACTCCCCCTAACAACAGGGGGTCACGCCGACCCTTAAAAACGCCATTAGACCCATTATGACTATATGATATTTGGCTGAACCGCAAAACTCCCCCAAAGAGATATATTGGACGTTTATTTCAATATAGGGCTCAATGAAAGGTATTCGGGAGTGGATTTCGAATCTGGCATACAAAATCAGATCGAAGTATAGGGGGTCACGTCAACCCTCAAAAACGCCATTAGACCCATTATGACTATACGATACTTTGCTGAACGGATTTTCTTAAAATTTTAAAAGATTGTGTACGATTGTATTTATTGTATAAAATTTTTAGATTTCAGGTGGAGGCGGACCCACCCTCTTACCCCAAAAACGCCAGCCAAATCCGAAAGTGGTCCGATGGGCATAATAAGGGTATGAAATGAAAGGTATTGGAGACCAGAAAACGTATATTTTTTACCAAGGATTCTTCTCTCAAACACTCCAAGTAGCGCCTGATCTGCTTTCGCAAGTACACATGCTTCGGAGCCATACAACAGCATGGGTAGTAGCATTGTCTCGTATAGAATATTTTCTTTTCTCGAGAGGTGTCTTTGCTAATCATATGCTTGCTTAATTCAAAGTGGCATCTCTTAGCCAATATTATACTTCGTTTTATTTTAAAACTGGAGTCATTTGTTACGGTTATGTCGCTGCCGAGGTATATAAAGTTGATGACCATCTCAGCTCCCAACATTTTCTTTATCTGCTTGGGCTTACAATGCTTTATGGGTGTTGATATCATCCACTTAGTCTTATCTCCATTTACTGTCAAACCCACTATCGTTGATTCTCTTTCGATTCTTTCAAGGGCTTTAATTGTTTCCTTCCGTGACAAAACCATAATATCGATGTCATCGACATAACGAGTAGCGTAAATTTTATATATTTTCTGTTGAGTAGTGTGCCATGCCTATTCACACCTGCTTCTCGTTTAATCTTCTTCAGCAGGATATTAAAGAGATCACTATATAGGCTGTCTCTCTGTCTGAAACATTGTTTGGTTTATGGTCTATGGTGGATTTACCAAATCTAGACATTAATGTTTAACACAGCACGCTTGATAGTATCTGCTATGCGATGGAGAGTTGATGTATTATTCTGTAGTTGCCATATATCGCCTGGTTCCCTTTCTTGTGTTCGAGACATAGTATGCTAAGGTTCCACTCATCGGGTATGCGTTCTTCTAGCCAGACTACGCAGATAAGCCGATACATACGCCTTATCAGCGTGTCGCCTCCGGTCTTAAATAGTTCAGCGGGTAATCCGTCGGCTTCAGCTGCCTTGTTGTTCTTCAGCCGGCTCACAGCAACTTGGACCTCATTCTGACTAGAAGGTAAATATTCTTCGCCGCCAACGTCGGATACTAGCAGTTGGATAAAATGGTCTTTCCGTATCCTCAGCATGCTATCTGTGTTAGTTACCAGATATCCTTCTTTGTCTCTGCAGGATGATATGCCTGTACCATAGTCATCGGTTTGATGTTTTAATCTTTGGTAGAACTTCCATACTTCATTCCGGCTTCTGAATATCTCGATTCGCTCACACTCACGTCTTTCCATTTCCTCCTTCTTGCGAAAAGGCTTTTAGTTTTCCCCTTTTCTCCAAATACCTCTCCTTAGCCTGACGCGTTGCTACTTACTGTAATGTTGCTCTGTATTCCATATTTTTGGCTTCAGTAGCTTTTTGACACTCTTGGACGTACCATACCTATCCGAACAGAAAGTGTTTTCTTCAAGCCATTGCGTCAACAGAGTGGAATATGCCGTTGCCATAACAGAAACATAAAAAAAAGTAAAAGAGTGCTAAGTTCGGTCGGTACCGAATTTTGAGCCTTACCTAACCCCGCTGATTTCCAAGACTGACGATTGATGGCTACAACTTTAGATATTTAGACACAAACTAGCTTATTGTCTGAAAAATATTTAAAAAGTTCATTGACAGAACAAATGGTTCTGTTTTCTTGTAAAACATTTTTATTTTTATTAACTTTTGATATTATCTCTCGCCCTAGAACGCTTATAAAGGTATACACTATTTGATTCATAATGGGTTTCAAGGACAACATCTTCTTCAATGGCTCCTGCAATATCCATCATCTGATTTGGTAGCAAATGCTAAATGTTTTGGAAAAAGCTAATAAATCTCTTTTTGATATATACGTTCATTATTCCAAAGCTGTCCCCGGTGACAACAACCTATCATCTCACCACTCGCTGCCGCACCAAACATTGTTTGCAATATCCCACCTACTTTCATTGTGAGCCTTGGCCACTTCAAGAACAAACCCAAGTTAACATTCAACTAGGCAAATATGAATCCATAGCCAATGAATGGTGTTGCCAAGGTCTACAAATTTGAGTTTCAAAAAAAAAAAAAAAAATTTTTTTAAAATCAATTTTTCAGAACATTTTTCTAAAATTATATTTTTGCATTATTAACATTTAACTTAAAAAGAGAAATACTTTAAAACCCTATTTTTATTTTATTTTTTTAGGAATAAGTACAAGGTTGCCTCCTTGGGAGTTTAAAATGTTCCATTAACTGAAAGCGCAAAATACTGAATAAAAAATTAAACTCAAATACAACATTTTGGAAGGGGAGACAAAAGCAACCTTTGACTTATGTACCTGCAGCAGAGCCATTCTAAATCGCTTATCTCATACTTGGTGTATTCTGCAGTTGTCAGACCTATAATATTATATAGTGCTGTGGTCTGTTGGATGGCGCTCCAAAAATCAACCATCTGTGCAATACAGAGCAGAAACTAAAAGATGGCCTGTTTAAGCATTACAACAGCATTGAGGATGGCACAATCTGATGCACTTAATGCCTCTGAACATTGTGGCTGCCTTGAGCATAAGAGAGCTATGGTCTAGCTCCAGTTGTAATATATTTAACGGCTAGCCTACCCCAAAAGTTGAGTTTACTCATAGGCCTGTCCAAGAGGAAAAGTAAACAAGTAAAAGCGTGCTAAGTTCGGCCGGGCCGAATCTTATATACCCTCCACCATGGATCGCATTTGTCGACTTCTTTTCCCAGCATCTCTTCTTAGGCAAAAAAGGATATAAGAAAAGAGTTGCTCTACTATTAAAACGATATCAAGATATGGTCCGGTTCGGACCACAATTAAATTATATGTTGGAGACCTGTGTAAAATTTCAGCCAATTCGTATAAGAATTGCGCCCATTGGGGCTCACGAAGTAAAGTTGAGAGAACGATTTATATGGGATCTGTATCGGGCTATAGACCGATTCAGACCATAATAAACACGTTTGTTGATGGTCACGAGAGGATCCATCGTACAAAATTTCGGGCATATCGGATAATAATAGGGGTCAAGAAGTCAAGATCCCAGATCGGTTTATATGGCAGCTATATCAGCTTATGAACCGATTTGAACCTTATTTGACACAGTTGTTGAAAGTAAAAATAAAATACGTCATGCAAAATTTCAGCCAAATCGGATAGGAATTGCGCCCTCTAGAAGCTCAAGAAGTCAAATCCCCAGATCTGTTTATATGACAGCTATATCAGGTTATGGACCGATTTCAACCATACTTGTCACAGTTGTTGGATATCATAACGAAATACTTCGTGCAAAAATTCATTGAAATCGGATAAGAATTGTGCCCTCTAGAGGCTCAAGAAGTCAAGACCCAAGATCGGTTTATATGGCAGCTATATCAGGTTATGGACCGCTTTGAACCATACTTGGCACAGTTGTTGGATATAATAACAAAACACGTCGTGCAAAATTTCATTTCAATCGGATAAGAACTGCGCACTCTAGAGGCTCAAGAAGTCAAGAACCAAGATCGGTTTATATGGCAGCTATATCAGGTTATGAACCGATTTGAACCATACTTGGCACAGTTGTTGGATATTATAACAAAACACATCGTGCAAAATTTCATTCTGATCGGATAAGAATTGCGCACGCTAGCGGCTCTAGAAGTCAAGACCCAAGATCGGTTTATATGGCAGCTATATCAGGTTATGGACCGATTTGAACCATACTTGGCACAGTTGTTGGATATCATAGCAAAACACGTCATGCAAAATTTCGTTCCAATAGGATAAGAATTGCGCACTCTAGAGGCTCAAGAAGTCAAGACCCAAGATCGGCTTATATGGCAGCTATATCAGGTTATGAACCGATTTGAACCATACTTGGTACAGTTGTTGGATATCATAGCAAAACACGTCGTGCAAAATTTCATCCCAATCGGATAAGAATTGCGCACTCTAGAGGCTCAAGAAGTCAAGACCCAAGATCGGTTTATATGACAGCTATATCAAAACATAGACCGATATGGCCCATTTACAATACCAACCGACCTACACTAATACGAAGTATTTGTGCAAAATTTCAAGCGGCTAGCTTTACTCCTTCGGAAGTTAGCGTGCTTTCGACAGACAGACGGACGGACGGACGGACAGACGGACGGACGGACGGACAGACGGACGGACATGGCTAGATCGACATAAAATGTCACGACGATCAAGAATATATATACTTTATGGGGTCTCAGACGAATATTTCGAGTAGTTACAAACAGAATGACGAAATTAGTATACCCCCCATCTTACGGTGGAGGGTATAAAATGGTAAACTAGATTGTGAAAAATAAAGGCTGATTTTTGAAGAGCTTTAGGAAATTTTTTCAAAAAAAATCACTCAAAATTCAGAAAATCCATGAAATCTTATTTCAATTCTAAGTCCATATAATTTCATGTTTGAAGATTATATCATGCAAATGTTGACAGTGACTGAATCTCAAATGGTCCATCCGCTTAGTCGCATTTTGGCATACTCTTTGCAACATTTCGGCTGGTATCTCACGAACAAGGGCTTCAATGTTGTCTGCCAATGCGAGAATTGAAGCGGGCTTGTCTGTATAGACATGAGCCTTAACATAGCCCCACAAAAAATAGTCTAAAGGCATTAAATCGCACTCTCTAGACGGCCAATTGACCGGTCCCGAATGTAAAATAAAATGTTCACCGAACTCACCTCTCAATAAGTCCATAGTAACGCGTGCTGTGTGGCTTGTGGCACTGTCTTGTTGAACACATATGATGTGCAAGTTAAGCTCTGGCATTTTGGGGGAAAAAATGGGGGATATCATCTTACGCTAGCGCTCACCATTCACAGTCATGCTAAGATTCGCATCATCTTTGAAGAAGTACGGTCCAATGATGCCACCAGCCTATAAACCGCGCCAAACTGTGACTTTTTCTGGATTCATTGGTAGCTTTTGCAATGCTTCTGACTGATCTTCACTCAAAAATCGACAATTCTGCTTATTTACGTACCCATGCAACCAAAAATGAGCTTCGTCGTTGAAAACAATTTGAGCACGAAGAACTTTCTTAACAGAGTACGCGTTTTGAAAATAAAATTCAATAATTTGCAAGCATTGTTCGTTTGTAAGACTATTCATGGTTAAATTATAAACCAAACTGAAGATGTTTGACAGTGAAACAAAACACGAAACGTGCATGATCTTTATGTTGCCAAAAACACAATAGCTAAAAAATCAACCATTATATTAATTAAATGCCTGAACACTGATTTGACCCAAAGGTGGCAACAGGGAGATGTCGTGATATCAAAAACAAGTAAAAAGGCGTTTTGTTATACCCACCACCTCGGGTATATATTAAGAACACCTCTTGTCATAATCCGGTGAAAAATGCATAATTTATGCGCACATAGCAGCTACATCGAAATATGGTCCGATATGGACCAAATTCGGCACGAACATTGAGTGGTCTAATAAGTACAAGTCATTGTTCAATTTAGTAGAAAAAAATATTGGTCTTTTTGGCTGGCATATCCAAATATAGGGCGATCTGAGCCACGGAACGTAAAAAAGCCTACCATAAGTCACTGTGTCAAATTTCAGAGAAATCGGATTATAAATGCGCCTTTAATGGGACCAAAACCTTAAATCGAGAGATTGGCCCATATGTCCCAAATTTGGAAGATATCAGACCATTAATGCACATTTTATGAGCCCAAGAGATTAAATAGGGAGATCGGTCTATATGGAACTATATCCAAATCTGAACCGATCTGAACATAATTGAAGTATAATGTCAAGTGGCCTAACACAACTCATTGTCCCGCCCCCCCCCCCTCCAGATATCAAAAAAATGTGGTACCCTATTTTCACCACGGGATCCTTATGAACCATCTGTGAAAATTTCAAGGAAATCGGAAATTTTGGTCGAAATGTTTTATGTGACGTTCCAATACGGGTGCAAAATTCCATTATGGACTTTTAAGCCTTTAGTAGCCACAATTTTGGTCCGATTTATACAAACTATGCCATATGATGTTCTATATGGCTTCCAAATATGAGTGCAAAATTTCATCAAAAATCGATACAGATTTAGATATAGCTCCCATTTATATCTAAGATCCGATATGGCCTTTTAAAGCTGTAGAAACCAAAATGTTGGCCCTATCGTTACGGTGAGGCCGTTTTGTTAGGGTGAGGTGTTTTATTCCATCAAAATCGGTCCAGATTTCGAAATAGCTCCATATATATTTTTCATCCGATATGGCTCATTAAGGCTGTAGTAGCCAAATTTAAGGTACTATCGGAAGAAAATCTTACAAGGTACATTGAAGGTACATTGAATTGAGGTACATTGAATTGAGAGATCAGTATATATGGCAGCTATATCCAAATATGAACAGATCTGAGCCAAATTAAAGAGGTATGTCGAAAAGCCTAGCACAACTCACTATTCAAAATTTCGAAGATATCGGACTTTTTATGGGCTCAAGAGATTAAATCGAGAGATCGGTCTATATGGCAGCTATATTCAAATCTGGACCGGTCTGATCCAAATTGCGGAAAGATATCGAAGGGCCTAACACAATACACTGTATCTCGAAAAGCCTAGCACAACTCACTATTCAAAATTTCGAAGACATCGGACTTTTTATGGGCTCAAGAGATTAAATCGAGAGATCGGTCTATATGGCAGCTATATTCAAATCTGGACCGGTCTGATCCAAATTGCGGAAAGATATCGAAGGGCCTAACACAATACACTGTCCCAAATTTCGGCGAAATCGGACGTCGTCTTTTATGTGCCCAATTCCTTAAATCGAGATAGCGCTCTATATGCCAGCTATATCCAAATCTGGACCGTTCTGGACCAAATTGCAGGAGGATGTCGAAGGGCCTAACGCAACACACTGTCCCAAATTTCATCAAAATCGGACAATAAATGCTCCTTTTATGGACGCAAGACATAAAATCGAGAGATCGGTGTATATGGCAGCTAAAGGGTGATTTTTTTGAGGTTAGGATTTTCATGCATTAGTATTTGACAGATCACGTGGGATTTCAGACATGGTGTCAAAGAGAAAGATGCTCAGTATGCTTTGACATTTCATCATGAATAGACTTACTAACGAGCAACGCTTGCAAATCATTGAATTTTATTACCAAAATCAGTGTTCGGTTCGAAATGTGTTCAAATTTTGACAAATTTTGTTCAGCGATGAGGCTCATTTCTGGTTGAATGGCTACGTAAATAAGCAAAATTTCCGCATTTGGAGTGAAGAGCAACCAGAAGCCGTTCAAGAACTGCCCATGCATCCCGAAAAATGCACTGTTTGGTGTGGTTTGTACGCTGGTGGAATCATTGGACCGTATTTTTTCAAAGATGCTGTTGGACGCAACGTTACGGTGAATGAACACATTTCGAACCGAACACTGATTTTGGTAATAAAATTCAATGATTTGCAAGCGTTGCTCCTTAGTAAGTCTATTCATGATGAAATGTCAAAGCATACTGAGCATCTTTCTCTTTGACACCATGTCTGAAATCCCACGTGATCTGTCAAATACTAATGCATGAAAATCCTAACCTCAAAAAAATCACCCTTTATATCCAAATCTGGAGTGATCTGGGCCAAATTAAAGGATGTTGAAGGGCCTAACACAACTCACACTCCCAAATTTCAGCAAAATCGGATATGGAATGTGGCTTTTATGGGACTATGACCCTAAATCGGCGGATCGGTCTATACGTGCGCTTTATCAAGATAGAGTCTGATATAGCCCATCTTTGTACTTAACCTGCTTATGGACTAAAAAAGAATCCGAGCAAAATTTCAGCTCAATATCTCTAGTTTTAAAGACTGTAGCGTGATTTCAACAGACAGACGGACGGACAGATCGACGGACTTGGCTAGATCGTCTAAGATTTTTACGACTATCAAGAATATATATACTTTATAGGGGTCGGAAGTGGATATTTCGTAGTGTTGCAAAGGGAATGACAAAATGAATATATCCCCATCCTTCGGGGTGGGCATAACAATTAAAAACGTGCTAAGTTTTACTGGGCCGAATCTTCTATACACCATGGATCGATTTTGTCGGGTTCTTTGCTCAGTATCTCTTTATGGGCAAACAAAGGATAATGGATAAATTGGATAAAATTGCCATGCTAATTGAGCCATATCAGGTTATGAACCGATTTGAATCATACTTGGTTTGGATGATGGAGACCATAGTAGAAGTCATTGTGCAAAATTTCATCCAAATCGGAAAAGACTTGCGTCCTATAGAAGCTCAAGAGTTCATATCGGGAGATCGGTTTATATGGAATTTATATCAGACTTGCTGACCCGGGCCCGCTCCGCTGCGCCTTCTTTTACTTTATATGGAACAAAAGTTTCCTTGGAATATTCATTTTCGACAATTAAAGACCTTTTAGTGAAATACCATGCTACGAAAATATTGGGTTGCCCAAAAAGTAATTGCGGATTTTTCATATAGTCGGCGTTGACAAATTTTTTCACAGCTTGTGACTCTGTAATTGCACTCTTTCTTCTGTCAGTTATCAGCTGTTACTTTTAGCTTGCTTTAAAAAAAAGTGTAAAAAAGTACATTTGATTAAAGTTCATTCTAAGCTTTTTAAAAATCCGCAATTAGGTTGCGGATAGGTTCTGATCGATGTTTCAATAGGTGTGTTAAATTAAAGTATGACTAGATTTTAGCATAGTTGCTGTGTAGTAAAGTAGGACGTAGATTCTGTAGTGTAGGTTACTATATAGTCGGCTACGTCCGACTTTTGGCTTTCCTTACTGTTATTTTTTTTTTTGAAATTTGATTTTCAAACAAAATTTCTTAAAAAGTTTAAATTTCTTTGCCATTCAATATTTGTTTTTGTATGGTTTGAAAAACCAATCAAAATATGTATTCATCCCATTCAAATGCGGCAACATTGCCCATGACCCACATTCACATGCCAGAAATTGTATTGGATTTGATTGTAGTATACAAGGCAGAGATACTTTTAACGCATTCTGTTGATGTTGCTCTTCCTGTTGTTGATGATGTTGATGATGATGATGATACTGAATTGCCAACGATGCCTCCTCATGCTGTTTTTGATGTTGATGTACTACGAGCTATTTAATCTCTCCATAGTTTTCACTGAAATTTGTCCCGCAACGCATGTAAATTGCTTGTAATTATGCATCTGGGCAACAGGATCTACTCCAACCACTTCAAAGTTATCAGTGGGGCAGTGTGCGTTTAACAATGTTGGTTTGTTTGTATGTTGCGAATATGAACTTTGAATTTTATTCCAACGAAATCAACGTCATAGATTCAAACACACAGTGGTTACAGAAGCTATAGCTCATAACATCATAAACTAAGTTTTAGATATCTCAAGGACAATTGTAATTAGGTCTTCAGATGATTGAAGATTTTTCTGCCTATATTCTTGGACTCCTAAAGGGTTTAGACCACATTTGTCAATAGATGATGAGAAATAGATGGAATAAAGTCGCCTTGCTAAGGTTGGGTTAGAGAATAGATGATGTGGATATTAGGGTAGCTGACACGAAGTGCTACCATTCACTTTGCCTTATCCATCAAACTAGTAATGACAGCTAAGTGATATTTGTTTAATTGATTCTTCAAGATTGTGTTTGCAAGCTACATAAAGCATTTATTATACCCACCACCGAAGGATGGGGGTATATCCATTTTATCATTCCGTTTGCAACACATTGAAATATCCATTTCCGACCCTAGTAAATATATATATATATTCTTGATCGTCGTAAAAATCTTAGACGATCTAGCCAAGTCCGTCCGTCTGTCTGTTAAAATCACGCCACAGTCTTTAAAAATAAAGCTATTGAGCTCAAACTTTGCCCGGATTCTTTTCTTTGTCCATAGGCAAGTTAAGTTCGAAAATGGGCTATATCGGACATATCTTCATATAAAGAGTGATTTTTTTGAGGTTAGGATTTTCATGCATTAGTATTTGACAGATCACGTGGGATTTCAGACATGGTGTCAAAGAGAAAGATGCTCAGTATGCTTTGACATTTCATCATGAATAGACTTACTAACGAGCAACGCTTGCAAATCATTGAATTTTATTACCAAAATCAGTGTTTGGTTCGAAATGTGTTCATTCACCGTAACGTTGCGTCCAACAGCATCTTTGAAAAAATACGGTCCAATGATTCCACCAGCGTACAAACCACACCAAACAGTGCATTTTTCGGGATGCATGGGCAGTTCTTGAACGGCTTCTGGTTGCTCTTCACTCCAAATGCGGCAATTTTGCTTATTTACGTAGCCATTCAACCAGAAATGAGCCTCATCGCTGAACAAAATTTGTCAAAATTTGAACACATTTCGAACCGAACACTGATTTTGGTAATAAAATTCAATGATTTGCAAGCGTTGCTCGTTAGTAAGTCTATTCATGATGAAATGTCAAAGCATACTGAGCATCTTTCTCTTTGACACCATGTCTGAAATTCACGTGATCTGTCAAATAATAATGCATGAAAATCCTAACCTCAAAAAAATCACCCTTTAGACCCCATATAGACCGATCCGGCGATTTCAGATTTTAAGACCATAAAAGGCATATTTATAACCCGATTTTGCGGAAATTAAGGACAATAAGTTGTGTTAAACCACTCGACATCTATCTTTAATTTGGCTTCGATCGGTTCAAATTTGGATATAGCTGCCATATAGACCGATCTCTCGATTCAAGGTCTTGGACTCATAAAAGGCGAATTTATTGTACAATTTTGCCAATTTGGCCCAGATCGTTCCAGATTTGGATATAGCTGCCATATAGACCGATCTCTCGATTTAAGGTATTGGGCCCATAAAAGGCGCATTTGGGGCAGTGAGTTGCATAGGCCCCTTTGAGAGATTTCTGCAATTTCGCCCTGATCGATCCAGATTTGGATATAGCTGTCATATCACATCTAAGGTCTTGGGCTCCCAAAAGGCGCATTTATTGTCCGATTTCGTCGAAATTTAGGACAGTGAGTTGCGTAAGTCCCTTCGATATCTTTCTTGAATTTGGCCCAGATCGGTTCAGATTTGGATATAGCTGCCATATAGACCGATCTCTCTATTTACGGTCTTCTGCCCATAAAAGGCGCATTTATTGTCCGAGCAGAATCTATGGTGGTGGGTGTCTAAAATTTAGGCTGGCGGAGCTAAGCACGTTTTTATGGTCACCACTATAGGATGGAGGTATACTAATCTAGTCACCCCGTATATAAGTATAAATGGAAGTATATATATTCTTGATCGTCTCGACGTTCTGAGTCGATCTAGCCATGTCCGTCCGTCTGTCGAAATTACGATAAAGGTCGAACGCGTAAAGCTAGCCGCTTGAAATTTCACACAGATACTAAGTAATGATGTGGGTCGATGGTGATTGCAAATGGGCCACATCGGTTTAGATTAAAACATACCTCCCATATAAACCGATCTCCGGATTTGACTTCTTGAGCCCTTGGAAGTCGCAATTTTTGTCTAATTTGGCTGAAATTTTGCATGTGCTGTTCCGTTATGACTTCCAATAACTTTGGTAAGTATGGTCTAAATCGGTCTATAACCTGATATAGCTCCCATATAAACCAATCTCCCGATTTGACTTCTTGAGACCTTACAAGCCGCAATTTTTGTCCGATTTTGGTGAAATTTCACATTTGGTGTTCCGATATGACTTCCATTAACTGTGCCAAGTACGGTCTAAATTTGTCTATAACCTGATATGGCTCCCATATAAACCGATCTCCCGATTTGAATTCTTAAGCCTTTGCAAGCCCCAATTTTTGTCTGATTTGGCTGAAGTTTTGCATGTGGGGTTCTGTTATATTGTAACTTCCAACAACTATGCAAGTACTGTCCAAATCGGTCTTTAACCTGATGTAGCTCCCATATAAACCGATCTCCCGATTTGACTTCTTGAGTCCTTACAAGCCGCAATTTTTGTCCAATTAGGCTGAAAGGTTGCATGCGATGTTCTGTTATGATTTCTAACAACTGTGCCAAATAAGGGCAAAATTAGTCTATAACCTGATATAGCTCCCTTGTTACCCGATCTCACGATCATCCTTGTTTTTGCTGATTTGACAGAAGTTTGGTATGTAGAATAAAATTATCCCCTACAACTAAATTTGTTTTGTATACATTTTTAGCAGAATCCATAGTGGTGGGTTCCCAAGATTCGGCCCGGCTGTAGTTAACGCGCTTTTAGTTTTTGCTTGCTTCTCTTGAGAGCTTAATTTTGATATCTAACATAAATGGAAGTAGCCCAGGTGGCGTATGATTGTGCAAATAATGATGGTAAATATATCATACGCACCCATGACCAACAAGTTGAATACAGAAATTATTATACCCACCACCACAGGATATATTCATTTAGTCATTTCGTTTTTAACACATCGATCCTACATAGTATATATATTTCGGATCGTTGTAAAATTCTAAGAGGATTTAACGATGTCCGTGTGTCCGTCAGTTGTAATCACGTTACAGTTTTTAAAAATTGAGGTGTTGGGTTGAAATTTTGCACAGACTTCCATACGCGGATTCAGTAGTTGAATGGATCACATCGGACTATATTTGGATATAGCTGGCATATAGACCGATCAAAGTATTTTGGATCTTAAGCCTATAACAGACGCATTTAGTACCCGAATTTCCTGAAATTTGGAACAGTGAGTTGTCCAAGACTCCCAACATCTATCCCAAATATGGTCCAGATCGGGCTATATTTAGATATAGCAGTCATAGAGACCGATCTTCAGCTTTAGGGTTTAAAGACCATAAAAGGCGCATTTATTTCCGATTTTACTGAAATTTTGAACAATGATTTGCCCAAGGGGCCTTTACATCCGACCGATATAGACCGAAATGCCGATTTAGGGCCTTAAGCCTATTACAGGCGCACTTATTACCCGATTTTGCTGAAACGCAGAATAGTGAGTTTTATTACACCCGTCGGTATCCGAACTAATGATGGTTCAGATCGGCACATATTTGGAAATAGCATTCATATAGACCGATCTGCCGAATTTGGTTCTATGACCTATAACAGCCGAATTTTTTACCCGACTTTGCTGAAATTTGGAACAGCGAGTTGTCTTACGACTCCCAATATTTGTCCCGAAAGTGGTCCAGACCAGGCTATATTTAGATATAGCTGCCATAGAGAAACATTTTCAGCTTTAGGTCGTAAAGACCATAAAAGGCGCATTTATTCTCCTATTTTGCTGAAATTTGAAACTCTAGGGTTCCCTCAATCCAAGACTGTGCCGATATCAGCAGTGCCTCGCACTCGACTTCAAGGTTCATCTCAGGTATCCGATCGGAAACCCCTCCCCTTACTTCCAGGTTTCCTATCGTCGCCTCGATTATACCGCTATAATATGAGCTGCTCACATTTTCAATCTATTCTCCCATCGCCTTAAGTCTCAAAACCGCAGTGGCTGCCTCACATTTAACCTGTATGTCAATGGGTGGGATATCTAGAATAGTCTCCAGTGCGCTAGTGGGAGTGGTCCTCATCGCTCCGCCAATGCCAAGACAACATATTCTCTGAACCTGTTGTATGCTCCAGAGCAGTCCACCAAACTACTGAGGCGTAAGTAAGAATTGGTCTAATCACGCTCCTGTAGAGCCAGTGAACTATCCTAGGATTCAGGCCCCATTTCGAACCTACGGCCCGCCTACATAGCGTCCAACATCTGTGAGCCTTCTCAGTACGCTCCTGAATGTGACACTTCCAATTATGTTTCCTATCCAAGATCAAACCTAAGTAGTTGACCTTGTCAGATATCGAAATCGTCTCACCGAGGAAACGTGGTGCGCTAGTTTGGTCCACCTTCGTCTTCCTCGTGAACAGGCATGTTTCAGTCTTCTCTGGGTTAACATTGAGACCTCTGGGTCTAGCCCAGTCATATGCCATATGCAAGACCCTTTCGGCCCATCTGCATAACTCGTTCGTATCCATACCCTTTAGAAGTATTATAATATCGTCTGCGTAGCAGACGGGTTCATATCCCTCCTCAGTCATCCGTAATAGGTCATTTATGATGGTCACCCATAGGAGTGGGGATTAAATATAGATGTATTGTAGATGTATAATGATCAGCAATAAAACAATCTAAGAATAATTTAGTGCAGTTCGGTTGAAAATTGTAGCTACTACGGCCATCTAAGTGCAAATCGGTCGATACATATATATGGGAGCTATATCCAAATCTAAACCGTTTTTTATGAAATCTCGCAGATATGTCAAGATCAGTAACGGAACATTTCTTGCCAAATCTTGTGAAGATCGGTTAAAAATTGTAGCTACTACGGCCATTTAAGTGTGAATCGGGCGATACATATATATGGGAGCTATATCTAAATCTGAACCGATTTCTACCAAATTCAATAGCATCCGTCCTTGGACCAAAAAAGTGATATGTGGTGATTGTACAACAAATACGACCTGCACTTTGATTACAAGAATACGTGGACTCACAGACGAACATGGCTAAATCGAATCAGGAAGTGATTCTAAGCCGATCGGTATACTTATCAATGGGTCTAGCTCTTCTCCTTCTTAGCGCTGCAAACAAATGCACAAACTTATAATACCCTGTAACACAGTGGTGGTATAGGGTATACAAATCAAATAATAGTTCAAACTTATAGCTGCAAGACACCACATAGGACTTTTATTCTGGTATATTTCTCTAACATACAGTTACGTTTAATTTCAAGATTCTCATTGCACAAAATAAAAAAAAAAAAAATGTTCGAACTCACTCTACTGTGTGAGCTTGATGTATGGCATGTTTATGTGAGTGTTTGTGCGCCTGCTATCAAGGTTAATGGTTTAGCACAGATTCTTTTAAGACTTCACTGACTTTGTGTTCGCATTGTGAATGATGCGAAAGTGAGAGGAAGAGCTGGTATAACTTATACAACTTTGCCGCAACATCATCTCCTTTCTCATCATTATCATCAACGTAAACATTAGCAAAGACGCTACATCTAGAAATCTCATCAGTCGGAAAAATCCACTCAGTATTATAATTTGCGGCATGATGAAACATAGACAAGTGCAGCTTATAGCCTTTTCAAGCCACAGGCCTGCTTACATTTCATACAAACTAATGCTTGCTTTGCCCAGCCTCTCTCTCTCTCTCTCTCTCTCTCTTCTCAACCTCATGACAATCTTCTGTAATTTTCTACTTTATCCATGGTTATAACTGCAGTCTCGCACATACGCATGCTAGCTCTCTCCCGTCATCCCTCTCTTCGTTCCAGGCGCTAGTCGTCTTTGTGTTATATATAAATACGAAAGTTGGCTATGAATGTGTGCTACGGCCCGGTGTGTGTCTCAGTTTGAATGTGTGTGTGTGTGCGTGTGTCAGATGGTGTTTCTTTGTTGCTTGATTTGCTTGCAAATAACAATTTTGGTTTAATGCCTTAAATTAGGCTGAAGTTTTCCAATAATTTTTATTTCTCACGTTTTAAGGGGAATGCTTTACACCGCCTTCTGCCACAGCAGCCTTAACACACACACACAAACACATTTTAAGAAAATTTTGTGTATTTCGTAAGGAAGAATTGCAGAATGGTGTTATGAGTTGATTCTTTAGCATGATTTTCATTAATAAACTCGATGAAAATAATTTTTATCCCTTCTTTTCCCTCTTTCTTTGTCTTCTAGCCTACTCTTCAAATGTTGTTCCGCAGCTAATGAGTCTTTTGGGTTGCCATAAAATAGAATTATTAGAAATTTTCTTCTTTGCCAAAAAATAGTTTCTTGTCATAAACTTAGGGGAAGGAGAGTGATATCTCAAAACTGCTAATTTAGCAAATGAAATATTTTTCGGGAATTGCAAGTGCTTTAAATAGCTTCATGGAAATATATTAGTAACATCTGTATCATATCTCCCATTAAAGCATTAGGATACCAAATTAATTTTAAAAGAGGGATGGCTTCTTGCGAAATAATTAAAATTTTGCTCTATGCCATTCCAAAATATAGTGTGAGAGGAATGCGAGCTTTATGTTTGCCTTAAAGTGTTTCGTTTTTCTCTTTCATTATTAAAACTTTGTTAGGATTATAAACGCCTTCATGGATACCAATTACTAAGAAGTTTAGTAATAATTTAAGTTAATTTTGTGATTATATTTAGAGAAAGGTAGGTTAGGTTCGGCAAGAGTGGCAGTCCTTTACAGACTAAGTTAGACAATTGTTTAAGTCCATTGTGATACATATTTAGATCAAAGATAAGCCGAATTTTAGATGCTTATCATCACCGTTGATATATTTTGAAAATGGCACTTAAAGAAGAATTGGTTGGGACTGCTAACCTTAGTGGTAGTCTATTCTCTAAATAGGCTCCATTTTAAACCCATTTTGATACTGCAGAAACAACACACCAGGCTTTTGGTGAGAATCAAACCCACGACCATCGCATTGGTAATTGGCTGTGGATGCTAGTCCGTTGCAAGCCACTATGGATTTAGGTTAGGTGTTAAGTTCGGTCGGGCCGAATTTTGGATACCCACCACCTCGGGTAAATACATATGTAAACCACCTTTCGTCAAAATCCGATAAAAAATGCATACCTTTTGCCCCATAGCAGCTATATCGAAATATGTTCCGATAGGACCTAATAATTAAAAGTCATTGTTCAATTGTGTAAACCAAATTTTTTATCTTTTTAGTAGCTATATATAAAAATAAACCGATCTGAACCATATACGACACGAATGTCGAAAAGCTTAACATAAGTCACTATGTCAAATTTCAGTGAAATCCGATTATAAATGCGCCATTTATTAAGCCAAGACTATAAATCGAGATATCGGTCTATATGGCAGCTATATCCAAATCTGCACCGATCTGGCCCAAATTGAAGAATGATGTCAAAAGTTTTAACACAACTCACTGTCCCAAATTTCGGCGACATCAGACAATAAATACGCCTTTCATGGGCTCAAAACCTTAAATCGGGAGATCGGTCTATATGGCAGCTATATCCAAACCTGGACAGATCTGAGCCATATTGCATAAATATATTGAGTTGCTTGACACAACTCACTGTCCCAAATTTTAGCAAAATCGGATAATAAATGTGGCTTTTAGGGGCCTAAGACTCTAAATCGGCGGATCGGTCTATATGGCAGCTATATCCAAATCTAGACCGATCTAGCCCAAATTGAAGAATGATGTCAAAAGTCTTAACACAACTCACTGTCCCAAAATTCGGTGAAATCGGACAATAAATACGCCTTTTATGGGCTCAAAACCTTAAATCTGGAGATCGGTCTATATGGCAGCTATATCCAAACCTGGTCAGATCTGTGCCATATTGCATAAGTATATCGAGTTGCTTAACACAACTCACTGTCCCAAATTTCAGCGACATCGGACAAAAAATACGCCTTTTATGGGCCCAACACCTTAAATCGTAAGATCGGTCTATATGGCAGCCATATCCAAATCTAGACCGATCCAAATTGATGAAGGATATCAAAGGGCCTAACACAACTCACTGTTCCAAATTTCAGCAAAATCGGACAATAAATGTGGCTTTTATGGGCCTAAGACCCTAAATCGGCGGATCGATTTAATATATGGCAGCTATATCCAAATCTGGAACGATCTGGGCTAAATTGATGAAGGATATCAAAGGGCCTTACACAAATCACTGTCCCAAGTGTCAGCAAAATCGGACAATAAATGTGGCTTTTATTGGACTTAGACCCTAAATCGGCATATCGGTCTATATGGCAGCTGTATCCAAATCTGAAACGATCTTAGCAAAATTGAAAAAAAGAAATCGAAGGGCTTAACACAACTCACTGTCCCAAATTTCAGCAAAAGCGGATAATAAATGTGACTTTTATAATCCTTTGGCAGTACCCCAAGGATATCAAAGGGCCTTACACAAATCACTGTCCCAAGTGTCAGCAAAATCGGACAATAAATGTGGCTTTTATTGGACTTAGACCCTAAATCGGCATATCGGTCTATATGGCAGCTGTATCCAAATCTGAAACGATCTTAGCAAAATTGAAAAAAAGAAATCGAAGGGCTTAACACAACTCACTGTCCCAAATTTCAGCAAAAGCGGATAATAAATGTGACTTTTATAATCCTTTGGCAGTACCCCAAAACACTTGGCTTCAAAATTGGACTTCAAATTCGTTTTCTGCTCTCAAATACCTTTTCTTTGAGTCCCATATTGTCATATTGGGTCAATCAACCTATTCGCGCCATCTAGACTTGAACACAAGTTTTAATGTCAAAATGTCGAAATCTTCGCCCAAATACCTTTCATTTGAGTACCATATAGACCTGGTCGACTAATATGCACATTGGGGGGTACGTGGGGGTGGGGCGACCTCCCATTACTTGGACCTAACTTTTTATGCCATATTTGTAATCTACTGTCGAATACTTTTCATTAGAGGCCCATATTGACATGAACCTCAAATATTGTATATCAGTTTAGAGGAGTTTTTGGGTTGGGGAGGCCCGCTGGATACTTGGAACCAATCGGTTCAGCCGTTGTTGAATCCACGGAACAAACAAAAAAAAAACGGAGTCCCATATAGTCATGATTGGCCATATGTCCATTTAAGGCGTTGTTGGGGGGGTGGGGTGACCCCCTATCCTTCGATCTGATTTTGTATGCCAGATTCGTAATCTACTCCCGAATACTTTTCATTTGAGGCCCATATTGACATGAACGTCTAATATGTCTGTTTGGGGGAATTTAGAGGTTGGGGCGGCCCGATGGGTACTTATACCCGAATTTTAGTACCATATTCGTCTTCAATTTCCAATACCTTTCATTTGATACCCATATTGTCCGGATTGGTCCACTTTTGATTTTGGGTGATGTTTTTGGGGCGGACCCTCCCCGTGTCCGCCCACATCCGAAATCAACAAATTATAAGGCCTATTTCTCCTTCCTGACCATATTCGTAATCTGCTCTCGAATACCATATCGTCATGATCGTCCAAAAAATCTATTTTAGGGGGTTTTTGGGGTTGGGGCGGCCCCCAAGTGACTTGGACCCAATTTTTATACCCTCCACCATAGGATGGGGGGTATACTAATTTCGTCATTCTGTTTGTAACTACTCGAAATATTCGTCTGAGACCCCATAAAGTATATATATTCTTGATCGTCGTGAAATTTTATGTCGATCTAGCCATGTCCGTCCGTCTGTCCGTCCGTCTGTAGAAGGAGTAAAGCTAGCCGCTTGAAATTTTGCACAAATACTTCTTATTAGCGTAGGTCGGTTGGTATTGAAAATGGGCCATATCGGTCCATGTTTTGATATAGCTGCCATATAAACGGATCTTGGGCCTTGACTTCTTGAGCCTCTAGAGTGCGCAATTCTTATCCAATTGGAATGAAATTTTGCACAACGTCTTTTGTTATGATATTCAACAACTGTGCCAAGTATAGTTGAAATCGGTCCATAACCTGATACAGCTGCCATATAAACCGATCTTGGGTCTTGACTTCTTGAGCCTCTAGAGTGCGCAATTCTTAACCGATTCGAATGAAATTTTGCACGACGTGTTTTGTTATGATATCCAATAACTGTGCCAAGTGTGGTCCATATCAGTTCATAACCTGATATAGCTGTCATGTAAACCGATCTTGGGTCTTGACTTCTTGAGCCTCTAGAGGGCGTAATTCTTGTCCGATGTGACTGAAATTTTGCACATAGTGTTTTAGCATCACTTCTAACAACTGTGCTAAGTATGGTTCAATTCGGTTCATTACCTGATATAGCTGCCATATAGCTGCCATATAAGCCGATCTGGGGTCTTGATTTCTTGAGCCTCTAGAGTGCGCACTTCTTAACAGATTGGAATGAAATTTTGCACGACGTGTTTTGTTATGATATCCAATAACTGTGCTAAGTATGGTTCACATCGGTCCATAACCTGATATAGCTGTCATATAAACCGATCTTGGGTCTTGACTTCTTGAGCCTCTAGAGTGCGCAATTCTTATCCGATTGGAATGAAATTTTGCACGACGTATTTCGCTATGATATCCAATAGCTGTGCCTGTATGGTTCTAATCGGTCCATAACCTGATATAGCTGCCATATAAACCGATCTTGGGTCTTGACTTCTTGAGCCTCTAGAGTGCGCAATTATTATCCGATTGAGATGAAATTTTGCACGACGTGTTTTGTTATGATATCCAATAACTGTGCTAAGTATGGTTCAAATCGGTTCATAACCAGATATAGCTGTCATATAAACCGATCTGAGATCTTGACTTCTTGAGCCTGTAGAGGTCGCAATTATTATCCGATTTGCCTGAAATTTTGTACGACGGATCCTCTCATGGCCATCAACATACGTGTCTATTATGGTCTGAATCGGTCTATAGGCCGATACAGCTCCCATATAAATCGATCTCTCTATTTTACTTTTTGAGCCCCCAAAGGGCGTAATCCTTATTCGAATTTGCTGACATTTTACACAGGTCTCCAACATATAATTTAATTGTACTCTAAACCGGATCATATCTTGATATCTCTCTAATAGCAGAGCAAATCTTTTCTTATATCATTTTTTGCCTAAGAAGAGGTGCCGGGAAAAGAACTCGACATATGCGATCCATGGTGGAGGGTATATAAGATTCGGCCCGGCCGAACTTAGCACGCTTTTACTTGTTAATATGAAATTCGTACTCTACTCTTTCATCCAAATCACTGTCCCAAATTTCAGCAAAATCTGATAATAAATGTGGCGTTTGTGGGTCTAAGACCTTAAATCGGCGGATCTGTTAATATGGGGGCTATATCAATGTATAGTCCGATATATCCCATCTTCCAACTTCACCTGCCTATGGAGCTATGCAAAGTTTCAGCTCACTATCTCTATTTTTAAAGACTGTTTTGGATTTCAACAGACGGAGGGTCACGGGTAGATCGTCCTAAAATTTATAGAGTCGGGAATGATTATTTCGATGTGTTGCAAACGGAATGACAAAATGAATATACCCCCATCCTTCGGTGGTGCTGAAGTGGTAGCTACCTTGAGGATCCATAGTTACGGATTTCGGCCATGGTACTTCACTTATACCGAGGAAGTCTAGGTTGTAGTTTGACATCTCGTTCTGGATATGGTAAAGTCTCGATGCCACGGAGACTTTTGACGTTCCATGTTCCAATAATAAACCGTGTTATGAATCCATAGGTCGTTATGGGGGTTGTCAGTTCCATTATTTCTTGTTACTGATTCTGTAATCGTGATATTGGGTTGCCCAAAAAGTAATTGCGGATTTTTTAAAAGAAAGTAAATGCATTTTTAATAAAACTTTGAATGAACTTTAATCAAATATACTTTTTTTAAACCTTTTTTCTGAAGCAAGCTAAAAGTAACAGCTGATAACTGACAGAAGAAAGAATGCAATTACAGAGTCACAAGGTGTGAAAAAATTTGTCAACGCCGACTATATGAAAAATCCGCAATTACTTTTTGGGCAACCAATATTTTTAGGTTGATGGCAGATTGGGCCATCGTATCGGTGCCTAATGTTGGGGCTGCCAGCGACCCACTAGGATGGGCTTTCTTGATGGTGAATCTTTTGAAGATCTGCGAGCGCCACCGTTAGCCGTTTCCTTTGGCTCATCCGCTGTCGACCCTATGCAGGAACCCATTGTGATCATATACGTATGCTTGCAAGCGGGACACCCCCTGCTTGTGCTAACTAATTTCTGAGGTACCCGTCATATAAGATTAGCTTTCCCTATTACACCACCTGGGGAGGCGTCCGATGGGAGAAATAGCATGGAACTTCGCAGGGAAATGCGATCCATGGAGGATACATAACTTTCGGCCCGGCCAAATTTACTTTACTTTAGTAAGGCTAAGCAGTTCAAGGATAGTTTATCCGTATGTTCTTTAAAAATCAACTTAGTTCTTTTCATTTCACTTAATACTCGCCCATTATTTGTTTTTGTTCCCCGTTGCCTAAAGAAATGCAAATTATATAATTATAAGTCCACAATCTGTCATTCCATATCCTTTTCCGTGCAACATGCAACATAAGTTAGCTAAAGTTTTTGTTGTCCTCTTTAAAATATACCATTGTTGTTGTATGCATATCTCCTGCTGGCATGTTGCTAAATAGCCGCCTCGATTCCTGGAAGGAGGCAAAAGTGCCAAAGGATTTTCAAGTTGTATCGTTTCTATTTCCCTTCAGTTTATATCGTTTTATTTTATGCACGAAAGTGTTCACTCTGGAAAATGAGAGAGTGTGTAGTGCATGTGTATATGTGTGTTTGGAGTGTTTGATTTTGTTTACCCAGTGCACTACTAACTATAGAACAAAGTTTTCATAACAAATTCGAATTTATAGTTTTTGGTTTTTTTGTTTTAGACTCACTTATTTTTCGTTATATTTTCTTTACTTTGGGTTTATTCTTAGCAAGAACAACAACACAACTTGGTAACAGCATGCAACGTTATCAATGGCAAATGAAAGTAAGGCATAAGGCATTAAGGATCTTTGGCTAAAGCCGAATTCTGAGATGTTTTCTTTTACCATAAGCCAAAGGAATCCGGCTGCATTTTGTTTCACACTGACACTGCCATCACAAAGTTTCTATGGCTTAAGCCAAGTTCTTGGCAAGTGTTGGCGTTGCGGTAAGCAGCTCACTCTTGTTAGTCTCGAGTATGGTGTGACTTTCTGGAAGTTGCTGTTGCTGCCTTAGTCTTTCTGTTGTCCCTTCAATTGAGATTCTTAGATTTGTGGATGCTGTTTTTATACCCACTACCATAGGAAGGGGGTATACTAATCTAGTCATTCCGTATGTAACACCTCGAAATATTGATCTGGGATTCCATAAGGTATTCTTGATCGTCTCGAAATTCTGATTCGAACTAGCCATGTCCGTTCGTCCGTCCGCCAGTCCGCCGTCCGTCTGTCGAAATCACAATAGCGGTCGAACACGTAAAGCTAGCCAATTGAAATTTGCCATATATGCTTAATATTGATGTAGGTCGCTGAAAATTGAAAATGGGCCATATCGGTTCAGATTCAGATATAGCTCCCACATAAACCGATCTCTCGATTTGACTTCTTGAGCCCTGTAAGCCGCAATTCTTGTTCGATTTGGCTGAAATTTTGCATGTAGTGTTCTGTTCTGACTTCCAACAACTGTGGCAAGTACGGTCAAAATTGGTAAAGAACCTGATATAGCTCCCTTATAAACCGATCTTCCGATTTGATTTCTTAAGCCCAAAGAAGCCTCAATTTTATACGATTTGGTTGAAATTTTGCACATAGTATTCCGTTATGACTCCCAACTTCGGAGCCAATTACGGTCCAAATCGGCCCAAAACCTGATATAGCTCCCATATAAACCGATCTCCCGATTTGACTTCCTGAGCCCCCTGGAGGCCGCAATTTTCACCCGATTTGGCTGAAAATTTGTCTGTTATGACTCCCAACAACTATGCCACGTGGGTTTCAAATCGGTCAAGAACATGATATAGCTCCCATATTTTATTAGAATCCATGGTGGTGGGTTCCCAAGATTCGGCTCAGTCGAACTTAGCACGCTTTTACTTGTTATATATTTGTATACCTTACACCACTACTGTGGTACAGGGTATTATAACTTAGTGCATTTGTTTGTAACACCCAGAAGGAAAAGTGATAGACCCATTGATAAGAATACCGATCGACTCAGAATCACTTTCTGATTCGATTTAGCTATGTCCGTCCGTCTGTCCTTGTTTATTTGTGTACAAAGTACAGGTCGAAGTTTTCATCCGATCGTCTTAAAACTTAGTACAGGCATGTTTTTCGACCTTGCAAAAATGGGATCAGTTTTGGATATGTTCGTCCGATTTGCAGTAATATTGCAATAAAATGGTCAGTTGTTTACCGATTTTCGCTAAATTTGGCAGGAAGGATTTTCTCTTGACTCTCGACATTATTTGTAAACTTCATCGAAATCGGTCAAAATGTAGATATAGCTCCCATATATATATATATATATATATATATATATATATATATATATATATATATATATATATATATATATATATATATATATATATATATATATATATATATATATATATATATATATATATATATATAAAGTTTGCTCCAAATCGGTTCAGATTTAGATATAGCTGCCATATATATGTTTGTCCGATTTGCAGTAATAATGCAACAAAATGGTCATTTGTAAAGCGATTCTTTCGAAATTTGGCAGAAAGGTTTTTTTTGTGGTTTCCAACATTACTGTTGAATTTCATAGGAATCGGTTCAGATTAAGATATAGCAGCCATATATGTATATCGCCCGGTTTTCACTCCAAGAGCCACTGTAAGCGTATTTATTGGCCTATCTTCCCAAAACATTGTACAACGCTTTCCTCGACGACTTCTACAATATTTGTAAAGTTTGTTCCAAATCGGTTCAGATTTAGATATAGATCCTATATAGATGTTCGTCCGATTTCCAGTAATTGTGCAATAAAATGGACGTTTGTTTACCGATTCTCCCAAAATTTGGCAAGAAGTATTTTCTTATGACTTTCGACATTACTGGTGAATTTCATAAAAATCGGTTCAGGTTCAGATATAGCTCCCATATATATGTTCGTCTGATTTTGAGAAATATTGCAATTAAGTTCGCATTTGTTAACCGATTCTCTCAAAACTTGGCTGGAAAGATTTCCTTATGACTTTCGACATTACCGGTGAATTTCATAGAAATCGGTTCAGATTTACATATAGCTGCCATATATATATCGTCCGATTTCCACTTCTATGATAACTGCAAGCGCATTTATTGACCAATCTTCCTAAAATTTGGTACAGCGCTCTCCTCGGCGACTACCACAATATCTAAGAAGTTTGCTCGAAATCGATTCAGATTTAGATATAGCTGCCATATATGTATTTCGCCCGACTTTCGCTTCTAGGGTCAGTGCAAGCCCATTATTGGTCAATATTCTAGGGTCACTCCAAGCCTAGAGTCTATGGTGACTGCAAGCGCATTTATGGACCAATCTTCCCAACATTTTGTACAGCGCTCTCCTCGACGACTACCACAATATCTAAGAAGTTTTCTCGAAATCGGTTCAGATTTAGATATAGCTGCCATATATGAATTTCTTCCGATTTTCACTTTTAGGGTTACTGCAAGCCCATCATTAGCCAATATTGCCAATATTCTAGGGTCACTGCAAGCCCATTATTGGCAAATATTGCCAAAATTGTGCACAACTCTTTCCTCGATGCCTACTACAATATTTAAGAAGTTTGGTCAAAATCGGTTCAGATTTAGATGTAGCTCTCATACTTATGTTCGTCAGATTCTAACTCCCAATTTGTTCCCATAGTGTAGGTGTAGGGTATTATATAGACGGCTCCGCCCAATTTTTGCCTTTCCTTAGTGTTTTTTTGCTATAGCCAAGGCAAATCAGGAATATTACAATGTTTGTTGGCATAATCTTAAAGTTTACAGAAATTTTCCACATTAACAAATAAGCTTTTTGAATTCTATACAAGATGTTGGCCAGCGGCTAGAGCAACTTATGTTGAATTTTCCCCAGAAATTTTCTGCTTTAACTCATTAATTGTAAATCAACCCCTTACACTCAGCGGATCTTAGAGGGAAAGAATCTTCATGTCATAGTAGAGAAAACTATCGCACCCAAACTGATAAAGAGAAATCGTATAAAAAACTTAACATATGCATTGGGTTGCCCAAAAAGTAATTGCGGATTTTTTAAAAGAAAGTAAATGCATTTTTAATAAAACTTAGAATGAACTTCAATCAAATATACTTTTTTACACTTTTTTTCTAAAGCAAGCTAAAATTAACAGCTGATAACAGACAGAAGAAAGAATTCAATTACAGAGTCACAAGCTGTGAAAAAATTTGTCAACGGCGACTATATAAAAAAACCGCAATTACTTTTTGGGCAGAGGGTTTATTCAGCCCGCAACTTACTGCATTTTTATTTATTTTTTTTTTTGTGTGACCTCCTCAACTTACTGAGCTGTATGTCGGGTGTTGATTTTCTCTACTATGACTGCTTCTTATATCGCCATTTATGCTATCGAACACTGCATAGCTGTTTATTTATTGTAATTCAAATTTTTTGTCACTGCTCTTTCGCCTATGGTTAGTTGGGGGCTGCTCTGAAGATGCAGAGAAGTTTGTAAATATTGAACTTCTCTTCTTCTCTTCCATTGACGTTGTCAGTTTGGGGATTTCTAGTTGTTGTTAGCCTTTGCGAAATATTTTCGACTTCTTCTTTCACTTGAACTAATTTGGCTTCCTCCAGCAAGAGGATTACCACAAATATTTGGTTTTTTAAATGAAAACTTTGCCATTTGTTCTAAGGCATTCTTAGCACACCAGCAGCATCGCAAGGCATCTTTGGAGCTGGAAGCTTTCTGCCAAAGCGAATGTGGTCTGTAGCAGACGGACAAAAATGCAAAACATTTAAACAATTCAATGTAAAGAACGCATTTTTTCAGAAGAAATTTTGCTCTCTTAAGTTTGCTTTGCTTTTATTTTTTTTTTCTAGGAGGAAGGGAACGTAAGTTTGCCATTGTCTTTTTTTTTTTTTGCTCATACATCTTCCAGCCTTACTGACAAAGTAAAGTTTAGAATTCTATTTCGTTTTTAAATAGATTCAACAGAGTCTCTTTGCTATTTCTTAGAATATATGTGTGTTCACTTAAGTGTATGTGAGAGACTATGGGCAAATGTGTGTCGTAGTTCTGAATATTTGTCATGTTGCTGCAGTCTACTTATATGTATGTGTGTGTGTGTTAGTGAACTCGTGTATTCTGGGCAAAGTTTAATTTTAGCTTCTTCCTTTTACTTGTATGTGGTGCATATATTTTTAAAGATTTTTACATAAACAGGTTCTTGTGAAACCATGGGCGATATAGTGCAATTTTTATACCCTACACCACTTCTGTGGCAAGGGTTATTATGACTTGGTGCGAATTCCCCTCCTGATGGCAGGGAAATTTGAAGTGGTTCTTATCCACTAACCATGACCATCAAGAACCGTTGAGTGGAGCGAACGTTTTGTTATTTCACTCCGCAAGAATTTTCCTGTAACTCGTAATAGGTCATTATTTTTATACCCACCACCGAAGTATGGGGGTATATTCATTTTGTCATTCCGTTTGCAACACATCGAAATATCCATTTCCGACCCTATAAAGAATAAATATTCTTGATCAGCGTAAAAATCTAAGACGATCTAGCCATGTCCGTCCGTCTGTCTGTTGAAATCACGCTACAGTCTTTAAAAATAGAGATATTGAGCTGAAATTTTGCACAGATTGTTTTTTTGTCCATAAGCAGGTTAAGTTCGAAGATGGGCCATATCTGACTATATCTTGATATAGCCCCCATATAGACCGATCGGCCGATTTAGCGTCTTAGGCCCATAAAAGCCACATTTATTATCCGATTTTTTTGAATTTTGGGACAGTGAGTTGTGTTAGGCCCTTCGACACCCTTTGTCAATATCGCACAGATCGGTTCAGATTTGGATATAGCTGCCATATAGATCGATCCTCCGATTTATGGTGTAAGGCACATGATAGCCACATTCATTATCCGATTTTGCTGAAATTTGGGACAGTGAGATGTGTTAGGCCCTTTGACATATTTCTTCAATTTGGTCCAGATCGGTTCAAATTTGCATATAGCTGCCATATAGACCGATTTCTTGATTTATGGTTTTGGACCCATAAAATGCTCATTTATTGCCCGATGTCCCCGAAATTTGGAACAGTGAGTTATGTTAAGCCCCTTGACATACTTCTGCAATATCGCACAGATCGGTCCAGATTTGGATATAGCTGACATATAGACCGATATCTAGGTTTTAGGTTTTGGGGCCATAAAAGACGCATTTATTGTCCGATGTCGCTGAAATTTGAGACAGTGAGTTTGGTTAGGCTCTTCGACGTCCTTCTTCAATTTTGCCCAGATCGGTCCAGATTTGAATATAGCTGCCATATAGACCGATCTCTCGATTTAAGGTTTAGGGCCCATAAAAGAGGCATTTATTGTCCGATTTCGCCGAAATTTGGGACAGTGCTTAGTGTTAGGCTCTTCGACATGTTTATGCAACTTGGCCCAAATCGGTTCAGATTTGGATATAGCTGCCATGTAGACCGATATCTCGATTTAAAGTCTTGGCCACATAAAATGCGCATTTATAATCCGATTTCACTGAAATTTGACACAGTGGCTTATGTTCGGTTTTTCGACATCCGTGTCGTATATAGTTCAGATCGGTATGAGGTATATGAGTATAAGGTATGAAATTTTCACCGAATTTTGATGAAAGGTGGTTTACATATATACCCGAGGTGGTGGGCATCCAAAGTTCGGCCCGGCCGAACTTAACGCCTTTTTACTTGTTGGAGGAAAAATTTAAGTCACTCAAGCATAGCTGCAATAGGGGTATGCATTAGGCGGTTGATGATCTGCGTATGTTTTCAGTGGAGCGACAGAACTAGAGCCCGGAACTAGGCTTAGAATGGACACCATAGACCCAACTGCTACGGTGCTGGTATCAGGCCATACCATGCTGTCTGCTACTGAAACCTCGACTGGTGGAGCGGCTGCTCCAGGCTCCACTAGCCGACAGACGACTGGTCAGCGGGGGCTTTTGACGAAATACACCTGGTTCGAGTCTCAAGGACGAGGCCGAACCTATTCTTTCTTCGCATGCCTATAATTTGCCTAGGCCATCGGCCTTCCCCAGCACACCAACAGGCTCTTTAAGAGGTTGGAATAATAGAAGACGCATCGCTCTCAGGTTTATTGAGAGGCTTGACGCGAATGATGCTTAGACTCTCACTAATAGGGAGAGAGACACCCTAAATTGGGCTAGGGAATTCGTTGCACAGGCTACCCCAAAGGAGGCCACAGTAGCGCAGAGGTTAGCATGTCCGCCTATGAAGCTGAACGCTTCAAATGCTGGCAACATTTGTGAGGTACAATGCCATGTAAAACTTCTCTCCAAAGAGGTGTCGCACTGCGGCACGCCGTTCGGACTTGGCTATAAAAAGGAGGCCCCTTATCATTGAGCTTAAACTTGAATCGGACTGCACTCATGGATAGGTGAGAAGTATGCCCCTGTTCCTTAGTGGAATGTTCATGGACAAAATATGCAATATATGTCTACCTCAAAGACTACTCGTTTAAATTCGGAAACTGCACCGCAGTCAGCCAAAAGGCTGCAGACACCTGGAGGGCATCTCATGCCTAAAAGAACAAGGGCAAACAATAGTAAGATGGGTCCAAGAACCTTTGCTAATGTCGCTAGGACCAGTTGGTGATAACAGTTGTTGACAGGGAAGAAAAACAGGGCTGCATACCCTCGACTGTCACAGATCTCCCAACGAGATGCCCGAACAGTTCAAAATTCACCTGTTCTGGGTGCCGGGCCACGGAGATATCGCTTGAAATTTTTGAGCGGACGAACTTGCGACACTGGTAGCTACCTAACACAGGACGTTAAAGTCACGAACAGTCTTGCAGTGTAAGAAGGAGATTAATGCCTTCTCTGAGGATGGCTTCGTTTGGGTGGCGGGCCATAACGGAGTAAGGGAAAATGAAAGGACAGCTGATTTGGCGGTGAAGGCCAGAGGCCAGTAAACTTGGTTAACCCGAGGCCTTTTGGGTCGACGCAGTCCGAGTTAAGGTCGTGGGCGACATGAACCAACTTGGGGGAGTGGCATTGGAAACATTTAAGGATTTTGTAAGTAGCATGGAATTCCTAACTTAAAATTTATAGTTTTTAGAGCGCACAACAAACCGATTAATGGCTTATGTGTATGTCCATAGTGGCATGAAGCGGATTAATATCAGCGCCCTCTTTTCAACCTTACCTAACCTAACCCAATGCTGGCTACATTTGTAAGACATCCTGCCATGTTACAACTTCTTTATAAAGTGGTGGCGCTATGCGGCGCGCCGTTCGGACTTGGTATTAAAAAAGGCCCCTTATCATTGAGCTGAAACTTTAATCGGACTGCACTCATTGACATGGGAAGTATCCCCTGTTCCTTAATGGAATGTTCATGGGACATTTAGTATTTAGTAGTATCAGTGCCAATTTCAAGCGGATACCTTAATTCGTGATTTCGACAGACGGACGGACACACACATCTAGATCGACTCAGACTGTCGAGACGATCAAGAATATGGGGTCCCAGATCAATATTTCGAGGTGTTACAAACGTTATGACCATATTCGTATGCCCCCCATTCAATGGTGGTGGGTAAACTAAAGAATTTGTCAAAAAATAATAATTGGATCGTATCGTAGATCGTATACTGCCATAAGGTAATGAAATGGTTGCTCGCACCTCTAATCGATAATTGTCTACCAAACTGGTATTGTCGGGAGAACCAATTGTCCAACGAATATGTTATAGAAAATGTCATGGTGATTTTTCGTTCTCTGGTTTCGTTCTTTTAATAAAGCGCTGATATTTGCATCCATCCTTTCCGAAATCCTTCGTTCCTACCGTAATTTTGATGAACCATCTTGCTTTCGTGTTTCTTGTGCTCCTGTTTTCTGTCAATTTGTCGTCGTTCGTTCCATGCTCTGTCCTTCTTTTATCTGCGTATTATTCATCCTTTCGTTAACCAGCGGTCTTAACTATGGAATCTCTTCAAATCACTATAATTAAGAGTTAGCGATTGCCAAGTTACAAGTTCACTTTCTTTGCAATTAAAGCGAAAATGCCCTTAGATATTTTGGTTAATTATTTTGCCATGAGTTTACAATGCAGTTGTACATCCAACAAAAATGCAAAGGGCGTTTTCTCTCTCTCAAAATCTTAACAATGCCAACAACCATTCGCGTGCTAACCCGATTTCCATGAAAACTGAAAATCTATTCAGAATTTTCGTGAAAATTTCCGTTTATGTGAGCAGTTGTCATTTTCAACAGTTTCCTGTGGTTCCTAGCTGCGCCATGGTGGCTCCATCATCTCTGACCGTAGTGAACATTTCAGTGAACAAATGAGCCTCGAGGCTTTGGTTACGGATGTGAAAGGTGAATTATGCAAGTGACGCTTGAGTGAGATACAAAGTGAGTTTTTGTAGAGAAATGAAAAGGGACTGTGCTGAAACAGAGACAAGAAGAATGTCATTCATTTGTCATGTACATTGGACGCACATGCTCATGGCGCGTGTGACCGATGTTCTCCAACCACCTATGATGGGACGTGATATAAGTGTAATAAAATCTTAATAAGAGCCGAATTCAAATGAAATTTCCATAAACAGAGGATTTTGGGGGGAATTTTTTGCGATTAAAGTTTCGGAATAGATGAAAACTTTTGACCACGTTCCCCACCCCACCCGACCCGCTATGTGACGACGCTAGTTGTCACATTGTTATTTTTGTTCCAATTAATCTTAAATCATTTAGATGTTAGATGAGATACGTGATATTAAGATGTGCTTGCATGTTATTGGGATGGTAACCATATGTGAAGAAGCTGTTGATTAGGAATTTGCAGCACTTTGTAACCTAGGCAATTTCGAAACATCATCAATTTGGTACGGAAACAGTTAAATCCATAACAAGTGGAAATGTACTAAGTTCGGCTGGGCCGAATTTTAGAGGTAACCACCACCATAGATTCTGCAATTTTTTTTTTTTTTTAGCCTTATTTATTCAGTTTTTATGCCCTCCACCATACGATAGGGTTATACCAATTTCGTCATTCCGTTTGTAACATATCGAAATATTAATCTCAGACCCAACAAAGTATACATATTCGTGATCGCCTTGACATTTCAAGTCGATGTAACTTGTCCGTCCATCAGTTCGTCTGTAGAAAGTACGACAAATTTTGAAGGAATGAAGGTAGGCGCATGAAATTTTGCTCAAATATTTTCTATTATTGGGTTGCCCAAAAAGTAATTGCGGATTTTTCATATAGTCGGCGTTGACAAATTTTTTCACAGCTTGTGACTCTGTAATTGCATTCTTTCTTCTGTCAGTTATCAGCTGTTACTTTTAGCTTAGAAAACAAGTAAAAAGGCGTTAAGTTCGGCCGGGCCGAACTTTGGATACCCACCACCTCGGGTATATATGTAAACCACCTTTCATCAAAATTCGGTAAAAATTTCATACCTTATACTCATATACCTCATACCGATCTGAACTATATACGACACGCATGTCGAAAAGCCGAACATAAGTCACTGTGTCAAATTTCAGTGAAATCGGATTATAAATGCGCCTTTTATGGGGCCAAGACTTTAAATCGAGATATCGGCCTACATGGCAGCTATATCCAAATCTGGACCGATTTGGGCCAAGTTGCATAAACATGTCGAAGAGCCTAACACTAAGCACTGTCCCAAATTTCGGCGCAATCGGACAATAAATGCCTTTTTTTTTTGGGCCCTAAACCTTAAATCCAGAGATCGGTCTATATGGCAGCTATATTCAAATCTGGACCGATCTGGGCAAAATTGAAGAAGGACGTCGAAGAGCCTAACCAAACTCACTGTCTCAAATTTCAGCGACAGCGGACAATAAATGCGTCTTTTACGGCCCCAAAACCTAAAACCTAGATATCGGTCTATATGGCAGCTTTATCCAAATCTAGACCGATCTGTGCGATATTGCAGAAGTATGTCAAGGGGCTTAAATTAACTCACTGTTCCAAATTTCGGCGACATCGGGCAATAAATGAGCATTTTATGGGCCCAAAACCATAAATCAAGAAATCGGTCTATATGGCAGCTATATCCAAATTTGAACCGATCTGGACCAAATTGAAAAAGGCCTAACACAACTCACTGTCCCAAATTTCAGCAAAATCGGATAATGAATGTGGCTATTAAGGGCCTTATACCATAAATCGGAAGATCGGTCTATATGGCAGCTATATCCAAATCTGAACCGATCTGGACCAAATTAAAAAAATAAGTCAAAGGGCCTAACACAACTCACTGTCCCAAATTTCAGCGAAATCGGATAATAAATGTGGCTTTTATGGGCCTTAGACCATAAATCGGAGGATCGGTCTATATGGCAGCTATATCCAAATCTGAACCGATCTGAGCCAAATTGGCAAAGGATGTCGAAGGGCCTAACAAAACTCACTGTCCCAAATTTCAACAAAATCGGATAATAAATGTAGCTTTTATGGGTCTAAGACCCTAAATCGGCGGATCGGTCTATATGGGGGCTATATCAAGATATAGTCCGATATAGCCCATCTTCGAACTTAACCTGCTTATGAACAAAAAAAGAATCTGTGCAAAATTTCAGCTCAATATCTCTATTTTTAAAGACTGTAGCGTGATTTCAACAGACAGACGGACAGACGGACGGACATGGCTAGATCGTCTTAGATTTTCACGCTGATCAAGAATATATATACTTTATTGGGTCGGAAATGGATATTTCGATGTGTTGCAAACGGAATGACAAAATGAATATACCCCCATCCTTCGGTGGTGGGTATAAAAAGTGTAAAAAAAGTATATTTACTTTCTTTTAGAAAATCCGCAATTACTTTTTGGGCAACCCATAATATGGGTCAGTTAGGATTATAAATGGGCCATATCAGTGAATGTTTTAATATAGCTGCCATTGAAACCGATTTCGGATCTTGAATTTTTGAGCCTCTAGAACGCGAAATTCTTAATTCGATTTAGCAGAAATTTGGCATGAGGAGTCTTGTTTTGATTTCCAACAACTGTGCTAATAATGGTCTAAATAGATTCATAACCAGAGCATGTAAATCGATCTCGGATTTTGATTTCTTGGGTCTCTGGAGGGTGAAACTTTTATCCGGTTTTACTGAAATTTTGCATGAGGTGTTCCGTTTCGATTTCCAAAACCGCGCAAAGTATGGTTCAAATAGGTTCAAACCGAAATTCAGATTTGCCATCTTGAGCCTCTTGAAGGCGCTATTGGCACCCTATTTGGCTGAAATTTTGAGCGCGAAAGTTTGCTTTGTCCTCAAACAGCCGTGTCAAGTATGGTCCAAATGGGTCCCATATAAATCTATCGCACGATTTGATATCTTGACCCTCTACACTGAAAAAAAAAAAATGGTCCTAAATTTAAGATTTGCTTATTCGTAGGATTTCTGCAACGAAAACGAGCCAAAGTATGAAATATTTAATTTAGAGAGGCTATTTACTAACGGACTTGACCATCCGTTTCAAATTTCGATAGCTAATTGATTCATGTTTAACTCCATTGATGTATGTCCAATAATTATTTTTTGATAAATTATTTTTTGAACCCACAACCATAGGATAGGGCGTATATTCATTTAAACATACAGTTCGCAACACTTCAAAATATTCATTTCGGAAGTATTGTATTTTTTTCATCGTCGTAAAATTCTACGGCGATTTAACGATGTTCGTATGTCTGTCCGTCCGATTGCTGTAGTCACTCTACAGCCTTCAAAAATTGAGATAATGAGCTGAAATTTACCACAGATATGTCCTTTTGTTGCTCGCAAGTTAAGTTTCTTGAACGGGTCGAATCGGACCATATTTGGATGTAGCTGCTGTATAGACGGATTTTCCGATAAAGGGTCTAATGCCCATAAAAACTTTATTTTTCATCCGATTTTGCTGAAATTTGAAACAGTGAAAAGTTTTATGCCTCCCGAAATCTGACCCAAATATGGATCATATCGGACTATATATAGATATAGCTGCTATATAGACCGATCTTCCGATAAAGGGTCTGAAGCCCATAAAAGCTCTATTTTTCAACCGATTTCGCTGAAATTTGAAACAGTGAGTAGTAGCTTTAAGCCCCTAAAATAGGACCCAAATATGGTTTAGATTGGAATATATTTAGATATAGCTGCCTATAGACCGATCTGCCGATAAAGGGTCTGAAGCCTATAAAAACTTCATTTTTTATCCGATTTTGCTTAAATTTAAAACAGTGGGTAGTTGTACGTCTCCCAACATCCGCCCCAAATATGGTTTGGATCGGACTGTAAAGGGTCTGAAGCCCATAAAGGCATTATTTTTTATCCAATTTCACTGACGAAAGGCGGTTTACATATATACCCGAGGTGGTGGATATCCAAAGTTCGGACTGGCCGAACTGCCTTTTTACTTGTTTTGTCCATAAGCAGGTTAAATTCGAATATGGGCTATATCGGACTATATCTTCATATAGCCCCCATATAGACCGATCCGCCGATTTAGGGTCTTAGGCCTATAAAAGCCACATCTATTATCCGATTTTGTTGAAATTTTGGACAGTGAGTTGTGGTAGGTCCTTCGACATTCTTCTGCAGTTTGGCCCAGATCGGTCCAGATTTGGATATAGCTGTCATATAGACCGATCCGTCGATTTAGGGTCTTAGCCCCATAAAAGCCATTTATATAATCAGATTTTGCTGAAATTTGTGACAGTGAGTTGTGTTATGCCACTCGATATGTTTTTTCAATTTGGCCCAGATCGGTGGAGATTTGAATATAGCTGCCATATAGACCGATCTCTCAATTTAAGGCCCTGCGCCCTGAAAGGCGCATTTATTATCCGATTTTGCCAAAATTTGGGACAGTGAGTTGTTTTAGGCTCCTCGACATTTTTTTGCGGTTTGGACTAGATCGGTTCAGATTTAGATATAGCTACCATATAGACAGATATCTCGATTTGAGTTTTTGGCCCCATAAATGGTCCATTTATTGTCCGATGGCGCCAAAACTTGAGACAGTGAGTTGTACTATGCTCTTCGACATCCCTCTTCAAGTTGGACCAGATTGGTGCAGATTTGGATATAGCTGCCATAAAGACCAATCTCTCAACGTAAGATTTTGGGCACATAAAAGGCGAATTTATCGTCCGATTTTGCCAAAATTTGGGACAGTAAGTTATGTTAGGCCCTTCGACATCCTTCTTCAATTTGGCCCAGATCGGTATATATTTGGATATAGCTGCCATATAGACCGATCAGCCGATTAAGGGTCTTAGGCCCATAATAGCCATTTATGTAATCAGATTTTGCTGAAATTTGGGACAGTGAGTTATGTTAGGCCCTTCGACATCCTTCTTCAATTTGGCCCAGATCGGTATATATTTGAATATAGCTGCCATATAGACCGATCTAATGATATGAGATTTTGGGCTCATAAAAGGCTTATTTATTGTCCGATTTCGCTTAAATGTAGAATAGTGAGTTGCGTTAGGCCGTGCGATACAATTTGGCCCATATCGAGTTAGATTTGCATATAGCTGCCATATAGACCGATCTTTCCATTTAAAGTCTTGGCCCATTAAAAGGGCCATATATAATCCGATTTCGTTGAAATTTGACACGGTGACTTATGTTAGGCTTGTTTTTAGTAGACCACTCACTGTCCGTACCGATTTTGGTCAAAATCTCACCACCGTGTTATGACGTAAGATGGTTTACATAGGTGGTGCCCAAAGTTCGGCCCGGCCGAACTTAACGCCTTTTTACTTGTTTTTGTGTTCAAATTTCCTTTTAAATATTACCAACCAATTGAAGTTCTATTTCACATATTTCAGTTATGATTTTCACTAAAATAGAATGGCAATTGATAACCTTTCACTTGGGATATTAACCGAAATTTCATTGGAAAATTTTGTTGAAATGCCCCCACTCAATGAAAGTGCAAGGCACAACATCATCGCCTTCTTTTGACCTTGTTGATTGCTATCAAGTTCTTCCAAGTCAATTACATGTCATATTGATTTTAGTCTGTACCGTTGTAAGTTACGACGTTTTGACAATACATAAGCTGCTTTATGTCGCTGTAGGTAATGCACGCTCTTGACCAGCACCAGACACCACGACAATCTATTTGTGTGGTTATCTTTTCACATTAAGAACAATATCGTCTGCAACTGATAATAGCTGTAAATGAAACGGTTATTTAGGTAACTTATGAAATGCTCTTTCAATATGGTATTAGTTTCCAATTAAGTTTCTACGAACAAATACAATAACTTACATAGAAATTGTAAAGGTTGTGAAACATGCATATAATGAGAAAATGTGGACGAAGCTAAAGGACATTTGGTAAAAATTTTCCATGAAGTCAAACAACTATTCTTGAAATATTAAATGGGAGAAACATATTCTTTGACATCCAAATTTTAAGTTCAATTTTATGAAAATAAATGTTGAACAAATTTAAAGATTTTCTTTTTAAAAAACCAGTGTCAAACTTCATGGGCTATATAATTTTTATACCCACCACCGAAGGATGGGGGTATATTCATTTTGTCATTCCGTTTGCAACACATCGAAATATCCATTTCCGACCCTATAAAGTATATATATTCTTGATCAGCGTAAAAATCTAAGACGATCTAGACATGTCCGTCCGTCTGTCCGTCTGTCTGTTGAAATCACACTACAGCCTTTAAAAATAGAGATATTGAGCTGAAACTTTGCACAGATTCTTTTTTGTCCATAAGCAGGTTAAGTTCGAAGATGGGCTATATCGGACTATATCTTGATATAGCCCCCATATAGACCGATCGGCCGATTTAGGGTCTTAGGCCCATAAAAGCCACATTTATTATCTGATTTTGCTGAAATTTGGGACAGTGAGTTGTGTTAGGCCCTTCGACATCCTTCGTGAATTTGGCTCAGATCAGTCCAGATTTGGATATAGCTGCCATATAGACCGATATGCCAATTTAGGGTCTTAGGCCCATAAAAGCCACATTTATTATCCGATTTTGCTGAAATTTGGGACAGTGAGTTGTGTTAGACCCTTCGACTTCCTTCGTGAATTTGGCTCAGATCGGTCCAGATTTGGATATAGCTGCCATATAGACCGATCATCCGATTTAGGGTCTAAGTCCCATAAAAGCCACATTTATTATCCGATTTCGCTGAAATTTGGGACAGTGAGTTGTGTTAGGCCCTTCGACATCCTCCGTGAATTTGGCTCAGATCAGTCCAGATTTGGATATAGCTGCCATATAGACCGATCATCCGATTTAGGGTCTAAGTCCCATAAAAGCCACATTTATTATCCGATTTCGCTGAAATTTGGGACAGTGAGTTTGGTTAGGGTCTTCGAAGTCCTTCTTCAATTTTGCCCAGATCGGTCGAGATTTGAATATAGCTGCCATATAGACCGATATCGCGATTTAAGGTCTTGGCCCCATAAAAGGCGCATTAATAATCCGATTTCACTGAAATTTGACACAGTGACTTATGTTAGGCTTTTCGACATCCGTGTCGTATATGGTTCAGATCGGTTTATTTTTAGATATAGCTAGTGTACTTTTAGTATTTGGTCCAAATCGGAACATATTTTGATATAACTGATATGGGACATAAGGTGTGAAATTTCCACCGAATTTTGATGAAAGGTGGTTTACATATATTCCCGAGGTGGTGGGTATCCAAAGTTCGGCCCGGCCGAACTTAACGCCTTTTTACTTGTTTGATATCGGGAGGGGGGCGGACCCTCCCCTTACCCCAAAAGTACTACCCAAAAATAAAAGCGGAGCGATCGGGACAATATGAGATTCAAATGAAAGATATTCAAGAGCAGAGTACGAATTTCATAATAAAAGTTGGGTCCAAGTACCCGGGGGGCCGCCCCAGCCCTAAAACCCTTTAAAATAGGTTTGACGATCATGACAACAGGGGACTCAAATGAAAGGTATTCTGGAGTAGATTACGAATATGGTAAGGAAGTAGGATTAGGCTTTATAATTTATTGATAACGGACGGAAGCGGACCCTCCACCGTTACCCCAAAAACACCACCGAAAATTAAAAGTGGATCAATAAGGACAATATGGGTATCAAATGAAAAGTATGAGGGAGTAGATAACGAATCTGGTCGAAGTATAGGGAGTCGCCCCACCCCCACAAAAACGCCCAAAATGGGCATATAAGCCCATCACGGATATATGGGACTCGGTTTGTTTGTTCCGTATAGACTGAAAAACAGCAGAACCGATTTTCTCGAAATTTTCGCATATTGCGTAGGTTGGTCTGGAAGGAAACATAGGCTGTATAATTTTTCGGTATCGAAATGGGGACGGACCCTCCCCCTTATGCCAAAAACACAACCCAAAATCAAAAGTGGATCTATCGGGACAATATGGGTATCAGATGAATGGTATTGGAGAGTAGAATGCGAATATGGTATTAAAATTTGAGTCTAAGTACCCATCGGGCCGCCCCAACACCAAAGCTCCCCAAACAGACATATTGGACGTTCATTCAATATGGGGCTCAAATACAAGGTATTCGGAAGTAGGTTTAGAATTTGGCACGCAAAAACAGATCGAAGTGTAGGGGATCACGCCACCCTCAAAAACGCTTTTAGATCCATTGTGATTATGATACTTGGATGAACCGATTTTCTTAAAATTTTCATAGATTGTGTACGTTTGTCTGGAAGGAAACATAGGCTATATAATTTTTAGATATCGGGTGGAGGCGGACCCTCCCCCTTATCCCAAAAATGCCAACCATATCCGACAGTGGTCCGATGAGCACATTAAGGGTATCAATTGAAAGGTATTGGAGACCAGAAAACGAATATGGTATTAAAATTAGGGTCCAAGTGCCCAGCGGGCCCCCAACCCTCTAAACTGAAATATTCGACGTTCCTATCAATATGGGACTCAAATGGAAAGTATCCGGTAAATATGGCATAAAAAATTAGATCCAAGTAATAGGAGGTCACCTCACCTCCAAATGGGCAGCGGACCATGGCTATATAGGATTCAAATAAATGATATTTGGGGGTAGATTAAAAATATGACATTAAAATTTGCGTTCAAGTCAAGGTGGTTCTTTTCCTCCTAAAAATATGTCGAATAGATTTATTGACCCATTATGGCAATATGGGACTCAAATGAAAGGTATTTGAGAGTAGAAAATGAATTTTATATCCAATTTTGGGGGTACGCCGTAAATCTTCTTAAACTGAACTTCATTTCCGACTATAGCAATGTGGAGCTCAAATCAAAGGTATTTGGGAGTAAAAAAACGAATTTAATATCTATTTTCAGGGCAAAGTGACGGTGGCCTCCCCAGCCCCAAAACACCCTCCAAATGGCTCATACTTACCCACCATGACAAAATGGGGTTCAAAGTAAAGGGATTTGGGAGTGGATATGAATTTGATATCCATTTTTGAGTCGAAATGTCTTCCTTAAAAAGCAGTTCTCATTCCCAGCCCCAAAACACCCTCCAAATGGCTCATACTTACCCACCATGACAAAATGGGGTTCAAAGTAAAGGGATTTGGGAGTGGATATGAATTTGATATCCATTTTTGAGTCGAAATGTCTTCCTTAAAAAGCAGTTCTCATTCTCAAAAATACCAGATCTCGGAGATTGGTAATGCGATTAGTTCGAAATTTTTCTCACTCTAACAATCACAAAAAAAAAACCAGTAAGGAAAGGCAAAAGTCGGGCGGTGCCGACTTTATACTACCCTACACTACTTAGTGCATGTAGTACTTTTTATCTCGAAATCTAGTCAGACTTTAATTTGGATACCAATTGAAATAGCAATTTAGAACCTTGTAAAATTTTCTCACCGTAGGACAAAAGATTTGGATTTCCACATCTTTAAAAGGTCATATCGGATAAAAGTTTATATGGGAGTTATATCGAAACCTGTGCCAATTTTAATGACACATACTGGGGCGTCAAATAGAGATTGACGTCCCAGTATGTGTCATTAAGATGTGACCAAAATTCAAGTTTTCACTGCCAGAAAAGACCATATCGGATGAAATATACACATTGGAGCTATATCTAAATTAGGACTGATTTCAATGAAACTTTGCGCACGTATTGGAACGTCAATTTAAACGTCTCATGTAAAATCGGGCAAAAATTTTGGATTCTACAGCCTTAAGAGGCCATATCGAATAAACGATATATATGGGAGCTATATCCAAATCTGAACCGATTTTTATGAAATTTTGCACACATATGTAGACCTTATATAAAATATCCAAAGCCAAATTTTGTGAAGATCGGACTAAAACTGTGGCTTCTACAGCCTTAAAAAGCCATATCGGATGAAAGATATACATGGGAGCTATATCCAAATCTGCACCGATTTTTATGAAATTTTGCACACATATGAAGACCTCAAATAAAATACTCCATGTCAAAGATTAGACTAAAACTGTGGCTTCTACAGCCTTAAAAAGCCATATCGGATGAAAGATATACATGGGAGCTATATCTAAATCTGAACCGATTTTTATGAAATTTTGCACACATATGTAGACCTTAAATAAAATACCCAATGCCAAATTTTGTGAAGATCGGACGAAAATTGTGGCTTTTACAGCCTTAAAAAACCATATCGGATGAAAGATATACATAGGAGCTATATCTACGTCTGAACCGATTTTTATGAAATTTTGTACACACATGTAGACCTCAAACAAAACACCTCATGCCAAATTTGTGAAGATCGGACGAAAATTGTGGCTTCCACAGCCTTAAAAAGCCATATAGGGTGAAAGATATAAATGGAAGCTATATCAAAATCTGAACCGATTTTTTTCAAAATCAATAGCATTTGTCCTTGTGCCAAAAAAGTGACATGTGCAAAATTTCGTGACAATCGGATAACAAATACGACCTGCAGTTTGATTACAAGAATAAACGGACTCACAGACAGACAGACGGACATGGCTAAATCGAATCAGAAAGTGATTCTGAGTCGATCGGTATACTTATCAATGGGTCTAGCTCTTCTCATTCTTAGCGTTGCAAATAAATGCACAAATCTATAATACCCTGTACCACAGTGTTGATGCAGGGTATAATAACATGGTTTCTATTGTTGGGGAGTAAAGCACAAATGTGATATCAATTTTCGGGAAAAGTGTCTATGGGGCCACCTCACCCCCACAACACCACCCAACCCCCAAAACACCCCTAAATCGGACATATACCGATCATGGCAATATGGGACTCAAATGAAAGGTATTTGCGAGTAGAATACGAATATGATATCCAAATGTGGGATCACGTTTCTGGGGGGGTGGACCCCTTCCCCAAAACACCCCACAATCAGGACTTATTTACTGACCATGGGAATATGGGTCTTAAATCAAAGGTATTTGAGTGTAGAATTATAATCTGATATCTGATAAAGTGAAATACGAATCCGATATTTATTTTCAAGGCCAACTCACTGAGTGGCCGACAATCCCACAAAACACCCCCCAAGCCGGTCATGTTTGCCGACTATGGAAATATGGGGCTCAAATTAAAGGTATTTGGGAGTAGACCACGTATCTGTTATCAACATTAGGGACCAACTGTCTAGGGGACGTCCCACCACCATAACAACCCCCAAGTAGGACGCATTTCCTCACCAAGACAATTTTGGTCTTAGTTCATAGTTTTTAGGGCCAATACCCCAAACCGGACATATTTGCTGACTTTTGCAATAAGGAGTTTAAATGAGATTAGAAAAAGAATTTGATATCCAATTTTAAGGGCAATGGCAATATGGGGTAAAAATCAACGATAAATAGATATATGAGAATTTTTTACTGACCATCGCAATATGGGGCTCAAATTTGGGAGTACAATACGAATTTGATATGCAAATGATTACCTATTTTGGGGCCATGTGTTTGAGGGACGCCTCATCCTTTAAACTCCTCTTAAGCCAATGGCAATATGGGGTTTATATAAATGGTATTTGAGAGAAGAGCACCATGCTGATATTTTTTCAGGGCCAAGTACCTGGGAGTACACCTTATATCCAAACTTAAATTCGTAGACCAATAAAGATCATATGAGATTCAGATAAAGGCACTTATATTGTTAAACTGTTAGTCAAGCGATATAATATTTTCGTAGAATGTTATTTCACTAAAAATTCTTAAATTGTCGAAAATAAAAATTCCAAGGAAACTTTTGTTCCATATAAAATAAAAGAAGGCGCAGCAGAGCGGGCCCTTTCCAACTAATATTTGTATATAAATCAAATTTTAGAGAATATCTGCATACAAATAAAATGGCTATGAAGTTTTCTAAGAAAATTAAGTTTTCACAAAGTTTCTGTGAATTTCTCAATGCAAAAACTTATGGACAATGTTTCTTGCCAAGTTATCGTTGCTTAGTTTCTTAAATGCTTTAGCATATTGTCAGCATGTGCAACTACTAAAAGCAAATGGTAAAATCCAAATAAACTTTAGCCCCACTTCTAAGGACTGTACATCTCACCTGCACTTTGTGTCCATCGAAAAAAAAAATTGCCTTAGTGTCACTGCATTTTGCCATTGGCAAAGCTAAGTCAGTACTCCAACACCAACTGTCATTTCATGTTCGCTTTTATCAACTGAGTTTGCGTCGTCATGTTGCAATAAAAAACTCCTACCTCCTGTGATAGACTTGGTTAACTTTGGTTGTTGATGTTGTACGCAATAGCATAGCGAGGATGATGAGGCTGTTTTTTTTCGCAATTTCTATCCTTTTTGTAGCTGGATACTCACCCAAAACTTTAGTGAATGCCAACTTTGCCTAGGCATTAAGTTGCCTTAGAGGACAACCACTCACACCGACACACTACAATAATTCTTTGCATAAAATTGTAAATATATAGAGGTAGTTTGTGACAAGCTTCGCCCATGGCAGCTTTCTTGAAAATGTCTCGTAACACATTTTTTTCATATGACAATGTGTTGCTGCAAGTCCTCTGACTGGTTCGTTCTATTTGCCAAGCCATAACAAAAAATGAAATGAAAATGACCTTGAAGTTGTTTTGTACTTCTTCTTCTTAGAAAAGTTCGAGGACAAGCGAAAGTGAGCTCTTTATCAATGTTAATGAAGAAATGAATGAATGAATGGCAGTGAGTCGTGGGCGAATGCCAACTTTCATCTTGGCCTATCCACATTTTATTTCTTTTGGCCTAAGACACAAAGCCTTGTACACCAATTGACATTGAGACTGGATTGTTAAGGTAAATATAAAACAACCTTCCTCTACATATCTGAATGTGAGTAAATAACTAGTTAAATTAATGCTCTGTCCTAAGAAAGGACATTTGCCAAAACATTTAGGCACAAGAAGAAGAAAGAAACCAAGATGTCGTATCCTATCTATAACCATCACCTAGAAGGGGGTTATTTCATGTTGTCGTTTCATTAAAACATTCATTTGGGATCCTAAAAAGGCGAATCTTGATACAGCTCCCATATAAACCGATCTCCCGATTTTGCTTCTTGAGCCCCAAATCGGACTATAACTTGATATAGCTCCACCTCCTCCGGCCATATTCATTATTATTCCTAGCACCGAAGGATGGGGGTATATTCATTTTGTCATTCCGTTTGCAACACATCGAAACATTCATTTCCGACCCTATGAAGTATATATATTCTTGATCAGCGTAAAAATCTAAGACGATCTAGACGTGTCCGTCCGTCTGTCCGTCTGTCTGCTGAAATCAAGCTACAGTCTTTAAAAATAGAGATATTGAGCTGAAATTTTGCACAGACTCTTTTTTTTGTCCATAAGCAGGTTAAGTTCGAAAATGGGCTATACCGGACTATATCTTTATATAGCCCCCATATAGACCGATCCGCCGATTTAGGGTCTTAGGCCCATAAAAGCCACATTTATTATCCGATTTTGCTGAAATTTGGGACAGTAAGTTGTGATAGGCCCCTCGAAATCCTTCGTCATTTTGGCTCAGATCGGTCCAGATTTGGATATAGCTGCCATATAGACCGATCCTCCGATTAAGGGTCTTAGGCCTATAAAAGCCACATTTATTATGGGATTTTGCTGAAATTCAGGACAGTGAGTTGCGTTAGGCCCTTCGACATCCTCCGTCAATATGGCTCAGATCGGTTTAGATTTTGATATAGCTGCCATATAGACCGATCCTCCGATTATTATCGGATTTTGCTGAAATACGGGACAGTGAGTTGTGTTATGCTCTTCGACATCCTCCGTAAATTTGGGCCAGATCGGTCCAGATTTGCATATAGCTGCCATATAGACCGATATCTCGATTTAAGGTTTAGAGCCCATAAAAGCCATATTTATTATTGGATTTTGCTGAAATTTGGGACAGTGAGTTGTGTTATGCCCTTCGACATCCTCCGTAAATTTGGCCCAGATCGGTCCAGATTTGCATATAGCTGCCATATAGACCGATCTCTCGATTTAAGGTTTAGGGCCCATTAAAGAGGCATTTATTGTCCGATTTCGCCGAAATTTGGGACAGTGCTTTGTGTTAGGCTTTTCATCATGTTTATGCAACTTGGCCCAAATCGGTCCAGATTTGGATATAGCTGCCATCTAGACCGATATCTCGATTTAAAGTCTTGGCCCCATAAAAGGCGCATTTATAATCCGATTTCACTGAAATTTGACACAGTGACTTATGTTCGGCTTTTCAACATCCGTGTCGTATATAGTTCCGATCGGTATGAGGTATATGAGTATAAGGTATGAAATTTTCACCGAATTTTGATGAAAGGTGGTTTACATATATACCCGAGGTGGTGGGTATCCAAAGTTCGGTCCGGCCGAACTTAACGCCTTTTTACTTGTTTTGCCTAAGAAGAGATGCCGGGAAAAGAACTCGGCAAATGCGATCCATGGTGGAGGGTATATAAGATTCGGGCCGGCCGAACTTAGCACGCTTTTACTTGTTTTTTTTTTTTTTTTTTTTTTAATTTCGTCTGTCGAGAGGTGGATTTGCTCCTAAACTGCTTGCTTAATCAAAAATAGCATCTGTTTGCCAATGAAGAGAATAGTCTCTTCAATGCAAAACTGTTGCCATATGTTTCGGTTACGGAGGTGCCGGGATAGATAAAGTTGCTGACTATCTCAAAGTTGCAGTTTCCATTTTTCTCCATTATCGTTATATGCTCGGGTGTACAGGACTATGTGGAAGTTGATACCATCCACTTTGTCTTGTCGCCATACACTGCCAGACACCATTTTGTTGTTTTTCTTTCCATATTTTCAAATGCTGCAGTTACCACTAACGGAGACTGACCCATAATATCGGTGTCGTTGGGACGACCGCACGATACACGTCACCTGTTTAACTGCCCGGCCAGACCCACTCGACTCAGACCCAGACCCCATTGGACGCACCCCATCTTAGTCGCAGAGTTCCTGGGTCTTGACACTCAACAGAATCAAGCAGACAAAAGATAGAACACAATAAACTGCTACAACAACAACTTCGGTGTCGTTGTGTGGGTGGGACGCTCCCCCATGTTATTCGACCATAAGATTTTATACTAGTCTTGCGGTTTTGAATTACCCTAAAGGTGCACTCAAAATTCACCCATCTCAGATATATAGCGATTTTGAAAATTTGGGTAAGGGGGAGGGTCAAATGAAGTTTATCTATTTCGCTAGAGGGCTTAGGCTTCGCCTAAACGTAACCTACGAAAAGGCCATATCACTTTTTCTATTACGAATAAAAAAACTTAACTTAAAGTTTGGGAATATAATTATAAAACGTTCATAAGTCATTTTATGAGTGGACATTTTCAAAATCATTTTCGCATTTAAAGTACAATAATTCGCTAATTGTATGGTTGCCCAAAAAGTAATTGCGGATTTTTCATATAGTCAGCATTGAAAAATTTTTTCACAGCTTGCGACTCTGTAATTGCATTCTTTCTTCTGTCAGTTATCAGCTGTTACTTTTAGCTTGCTTTAGAAAAAAAGTGTAAAAAAAGTATATTTGATTAAAGTTCATTCTAAGTTTTATTAAAAATGCATTTACTTTCTTTTGAAAAATCCGCAATTACTTTTTGGGCAACCCAGTTCTATCACTTTTAATAGCAACTACGAATACATTATTGAAATATATTCCAGTCTTACCAATTTTGTTTTGTTTTTGCTCTTCCCAAAATTTCCACTATTTGTTAATTAAGCTAAAAATTTTGCAAAAACAAATCTTATTTTCCTCGTTCTCATCGCATTTGGTTTATCATATGGCCCTCAACATAACCGAAACAATTCGTTTTGGCCCAATAACCCTTAATAATTATCGAAACATGCTCTCAATGCTGCATCAAAACTTAGTGGGGAAGTTTTCAACAATCATTAATCAGCGATAAACTCATTTGTCAAATTGGTAATAGACGGACGACGTCAATGATGATGATGATGATGATGTCGTTGCCTGAACTCATTGCTATTGCTATTGGTGCAACATTAAACTGAAACAAATAAAAAGGCATTAAGTACGGCCGGGACGAACTTTGGATACCCACCACCTCGGGTATACATGTAAACCACCTTTCATCAAAATTCGGTATAAATTTCATACCTTATACTCATATACCTCATACCGATCTGAACTATATACGACACGGATGTTGAAAAGCCTAACATAAGACTTTGTCAAATTTCAGTGATATCCGATTATAAATGTGAATTTCATGGGGCCAAGACTTTAAATCGAGATATCGGTCTACATGGCAGCTATATCCAAATCTGGACCGATTTGGGCCAAGTTGCATAAAAATGTCGAAGAGCCTAACTTAAAGCACTGTCCCAAATTTCGGCGAAATCGGACAATAAATGCCTCTTTTATGGGCCCAAAACCTTAAATCGAGAGTTCGGTCTATATGGCAGCAATATTCAAATCTACACCGATCTGGGCAAAATTGAAGAAGGACGTCGAAGAGCCTAACCAAACTCACTGTCTCAAATTTCAGCGTCATCAGACAATAAATGCGTCTAGATATCGGTCTATATGGCTGCTATATCCAAATCTGGACCTATCTGTGCGATATTGCAAAAGTATGTCAAGGGGCTTAACTTAACTCACTGTTCCAAATTTCGGCGATAAATGAGCATTTTATGGACCAGAAACCATAAATCAAGAAATCGGTCTAAATGGCAGCTATATCCAAATCTAGACCGATCTGAGCCAAATTGACGAAGGATGTCGAAGGGCCTAACACAACTCACTGCCCCAAACTTCAGCAAAATCGGATAATTAATGTGGCTTTTATGGGCCTAAGACCTTACATTGGAAGATCGGTCTATATGGGGGCAATATCAAGATATAGTCCGATATAGTCCATCTTCGAACTAAACCTGGCTATGGACAGAAAATCAACCTGTGCAAAGTGTCAGCTCAATATTTCTATTTTGAAAAGCTGTAGCCTGATTTCAACAGACATACGAATGGATATGGCTAGATCGTCTTAGATTTATACGACGAACAAGTACTTTATAGGGTCTCAGATCAATATCAGGAGGTGTTACAAACGCAATGACTAGATTAGTATACCCTTATCCCATCATGGTGGTTTGTATAAAAACAATCCAATTACTGTGTACCGTGGATCAGTCGAAATGCCAACATTTATCAACTGTACGTACGCTTGTTCAAATGAACCAACTACCATTCGCTCATTCAAATGTTCGTCTCTACGTTTTTCTAACCCAATTCAAAGGAGTAAAAAAAAACTTTTTTTGTGTGAATCGGGTATATACAGTGTTTGGAAAAGGATTTCTGTGAATGAGGATACTTTAGATCATAGGAAGATAGCCTTCAGTGCAGCTTGAATCGATGAATATACCGGTATCCTTCGATCGGTATCCATGGGCTGTTTTGGCGATGGACGGTAAACCGAACCACTCAGAAGCAAACATTTTCTCCCCATTTGTTTGCCAGAGGTAGATAAATCTTAAGGCGATGATATCGAAAGCTGACATGGCTCAACATCAGCAGGCCCTTTGCAAGAGTTAGCCCTCTGAAACTTGATGTCCTGCTATTCTATATAGAAGGTTTTCCCGCTGTTAAGGAACATACAATGGTAGCATATCTTGACCTTGGATATGCCTTCAAAATGCAAAACAGCCATCCAACCTAGGAAAAACATGAAAATACCAAGTCAAAAAACTTGGTTCACGCTATTGTTGCGAAGTACTGTGCCCACGTAGCACGCTACGACATTAAACACTAAACGTGGGTAGTTTGTCGACTCTGCTATTCGTTTGTGTTTTATCACATTTTGCAAGTTCACATCTAAATTAACTAATTGCTGTTGAAAACTGTTTTAAAATTGCTTAATTTCTAATGAGCAGCAAGCAGCGAGCAGCGCTGCATTAGAGAAAAGTATTCTGCTGCTTAGCTGGGAATATGGCTATGACTATTGATTGTTTCACTTGATTGTCTGATGGGTTTTATTCGATTGCGAATTTTATTCGATTCAAGAGAATGTGGGTGTTTCCTAAATGCGTATTTAGGTAAAATCTAACAATCAGTGTTGCCACATGTTTGAACAAGTGGAAAGATTTGAATGTACTCCTTAGGATGGGGGAGGACACCGTAGCGGAGAGGTTAGCATAACCACATATAAAGCTAAATGCCTGGATTCGAATACTGGCGGAAACATCCGGAACAAGTTAAAGCGTGCTAAGTTCGGCCGGGCCACACCACCAAGGATTCTTCTATAATATGGGAGCTATATCTCGTTATAGACCGATTTGGACCATACTTGGCACAGTTGTTGAGAGTCTTAATATAAAATCGGATAAAAATCGCGGCTTGTAAAGGTTCAAGATATCAGATCGGGAAATTGGTTTATATGGGAGATATATCATGTTCTTGACCGATTTGGACCGTACTTGGAACAGTTGTTGGAAGTCATAACGGAACACCACATGCGAAATTTCAGCTAAATCGGATGCAAATTGAGGCTTCCAAGGGCTTATGAAATCAAACCGGGAGATCGGTTTATATGGGAGCTATATCAGGCTCTTGACCAATTTCAACGGATGGAAATTGGATGGAAATTGAGGCTTCCAGGGGCTCAAGAAGTCAAATCGGGAGATCGGTATATATGGGAGCTATATCAGGTTATAAACCAAAAATTTCTCCAAAGTCATAACAGAACACTCTGTGAAAATTTTCAGCCAAATCCGATGAAAGTTGAGGCTTTCAGGGTCTTAAGAATTCAGATCGGGAGGTAGGTTTAGATAGGAGCTATATCAGATTCTTGACCGATTTGGACCGGCACAGTTAATAGAAGTCGTAACAGAACACTATGTGCAAAATTTCAGCTAAATCGGACCGTACCGATTACCTTGAAATTTTCACAGATTGTGTAGGTTGGTCTGGAAGGAAACATAGGCTACATAAATTTTTGATATCGGAAGGGGGGGCGGACCTTCCCCTTACCATTAAAGTAAAACCCAAAAATAAAAGTGTACCAAACGGAGCAATATGGGACTCAAATGAAAGGTATTCAGGAGTAGAGTACGAATATCATATTAAAAATTGGGTCCAAGTAACTGGGGGGGGGCCGCCTCAACCTTAAAACCCTCTAAGATGGCTTTATTGGACCATCATGACAATTTTAGACTCAAATGAAAGGTATTCGGGAGAAGATTGCGGATATTGGCAGGAGGGAGAACAGGCTTTATAATACCATCCAAAATTAAAAGTGGATCGATATGACAATATGGGTATTAAATGAAAGGTATTGAAGAGTAGAATGCGTATATGGTATTAAAAATTTGGTTCAATTACCCAGGAAGTCGTCCTAACCTAAAAATTTCTCCAAGCAGACAAATTGAACGTTCCTATCAATATGGGGCTCAAATGAAAGGTATACGGAAGTAGATTACGAATCTGGCATACAAAATCACACAGTATAGGGGTCACACCAACCCTCCCAAAACGCCCCAAATGGGCATATTAACCAGTTATGAGTATGTGGGACTCGGTTTGGTTGTTTGTTCCGTAGACTCAAAAACGGCTAAAACGATTTTCTTAAAATTTTCACAGTTTGGGTAGGTTGGTCTGGAAGGATACATAGGCTTTAAAATTTTTGATATCGGATGGAGGTGGACCCTCCCCCCTAATCCCAAAGACATCACCCTAAACCAAAAGTTGGCCGTTAGGCACAATATGGGTATCAAATGAAAGGTATTAGAGACTAGAGAACGAATATCGTATTAAAATTTTGGGTCCAAGTACCCAGCGGCCCGCCCCAACCCCAAAATTCACCTTTACAGTGATATTCGAAGTTCATGTCAATATGGGACTCAAATAAAAAGTCTTTGGCAGTAGATTACAAATATGGCATACAAAATTAGGTCCACATAATGGGAGGTCGTCCCACCCCTAAATACCCTCAAATGGGCACATTAGCCGACCACGGCTATATGGGACTCAAATGAAAGGTATTTGGGAGTAGATTACAAATATGACATTAAAATTTGCATTCCCCAAAGCAATATGGGACTCAAATTAAAGGGATTTGGGAGTGAGGCACATATTCAATATCGATATTTGAGTCGAAATGTCTGAGTCGAAATGTCCCCTAAAAATCCCTTCTCATTACCCTAATTTTCAGAAACGTTCGAAATTGTTTGCACTCTTACAGTCACCTAAAACAAAACCTGGTTTCTATTGTTGGGGTCGGGTGCCTCGAGAGCCACAACAATGTGGGGTTCAAATGAAAGGTGCTTGTGAGAAAAAAACGAATTTAATATCCAATTGAAGAGCCATGTGTTGGAGGGTCGCCCCATCCCAAAATACCTTCCCAATCAGACGTATGTACCGACCATTGCAATATGTGACTTCTATAAACGCTACTTGGGAGTAGAGTACGAGATTGATACTCATTTTTGGACAAAGACTACTCCACTTTCAAACAGAACTTCTCACACATCAATGATTGCTTTCCGATTTTGGTTTAAACTCAATGGGGGACCTTTTTTATAGCCGAGCCCGAAGGTCATGCCGCTGTGCGACACCTCTTTGGGGAGAATTTTGTACATGACCAGGCATGGCATGGTACCTCGCAAATGTCGCCAGCATTGAGAGGGCATAACCACCGCTTAAAAGTTTTTTCGATGTTTTCGCCAGAATTCTACAGGGGATACAGTGGCACGAATTCGATATCCACATTTAGGGCGAAATGTCCCCACCCTAAAAAAACATTAGAGAATTAAAGAAGGCGCAGCGGAGCGGGCCCGGTTCGGCTAGTCTTATATATAACAAGTAAAAAGGGATTAAGTTCGGCCGGGCCGAACTTTGGATACCCACCACCTCGGGTATATGTTAACCACCTTTCATTACGAATCTCGACCGATCTGGACCAAATTTACGAAGGAAGTCGAAGGGCTTTACACAACTCACTGTCCCAAATTTCATCAAAATCGGATACTAAATGTGGCTCTTTTGGGCCTAAGACCCTAAATCGGAGGATTGGTCTATATGGCAGCTATATCCAAATCTGGACCGATCTGAGCCAAATAGACGAAGGATATCGATGGGCCTAAGACACTAAACCGGAGGATCGGTCTATAGGGCAGCTATATCCAAATCTGGACCGATCTGGGCGAAAATGACGAAGAATGTCGAAGGGCCTAACACAACTCACCGTCCCAAATTTCAGCAAAATCGGAAAATAAATATGGCTTTTATGGGCCTAAGACCCTAAATCGGAGGATCGGTCTATATGGCAGCTATATCCAAATCTGCACCGATCTGGGCCAAATTGACGAAGAATGTCGGAGGGCCCAACACAACTCACTGTCCCAAATTTCAGCAAAATCGGATAATAAATGTGGCTTTTATGGGTCTAAGACCCTAAATCGGCGGATCGGTCTATATGGGGGCTATATCAAGATATAGTCCGATTTACCCCATCTTCGAACTTAACTTGCTTATAGACAAAAAAAAAGAATCTGTGCAAAGTTTCAGCTCAATATCTCTATTTTTGAAGACTGTAGCGTATTTTCAACAGACAGACGGACGGACATGTCTAGATCGTCTTCGATTTTTACGCTGATCAAGAATATATATACTTTATAGGGTCGGAAATGGATATTTCGATGTGTTGCAAACGGAATGACAAAATGGAAACGTATCCTTCGGTGGTGGGTATAAAAATCAAATTGTGTTTGTTTGTATGTTTGTGTGTTCCTTATAGACTCAAAAACGGCTGAACAGATTTTCTGGAAATTTTCGCAGATGGTGCATGATGATGAAAATATGGTGAAAATAGGGTACTTCGTTTTTTGATATCTGAATGGGGGGCGGACCCTCCCCCTTACCCAAATTTTCAGAAACGCCAGATCTCGGAGATGGGTGGTGCTATTTAAGAGAAATTGTGTGTACTCTCGTATAGCACCCTAAAAATAAAAACTTGGTATCCAAATTTCGGATGGAATACCTAGGGGGGCGCCCCTCCCCAAAATCTACCAAACATGTATTTAGACCAATCACGACAATATGGGACTCAAATGAAAGGTATCCAGAATAAGAAAACGTACCTGATAACCAATTGTCCAACCAAGTGTTAGGGGGACCACCCCAACCCCCAAAACACCGCTAAATCGGACATATTTACCGATCATGGCAATATGGGACTCAAATGAAAGGTGTTTGAGAGTAGAATACGAATCTTATATCCAAAAGTGGGACCAAGCTCCTGGGGGTCCACCCCTTTCCCATAACACCCCCCAAACATGACTTATTTACTAACCATGGTAATATGGGGCTTAAATAAAAGGTATTTGAGTGTAGAATTCGATCCTTATATCCCAATATGGGACCAAGTGTTTGGGGGGTCGCCTCTCCCCAAAAAACATCGCCCAAAGGGGAGAAATTTACGACCATAGCAATATGGGGCTCAAAAGAAAGGTCTTTGGGAGTAAAACACGAATCTGATATCAATATTTGGGAAAAGTGTCTATGGGGCCACCTCACCGCCAAAAACACCCCTAGATCAGATATCATTAGAATATGGGGGTGAAATAAATTATTTTAAGACCAAGTGTTCGGGGGGACGCCTCTCCCCAAAAACATCGACCAAAGGGGAGAAATTTACGACCATAGCAATATGGGGCTCAAATGAAAGGTCTTTGGGAGTAAAACACGAATCTGATATCAATATTCGGGAAAAGTGTCTATGGGGCCACCTCACCGCCGAAAACACCCCTAGATCAGATATCATGAGAATATCGGGCTGAAATAAAGTATTTTAAGAATGGAGTATACCTTACATCCAAACTTCTATTCGTAGACCAATTCGTAGACCAAGATTCAGATTCAAGACTTATATTGTTAAACTATTTCAAGCCATATACTATTTTCGTAGCATGGTACTTCACTAAAAGCTCTTTAATTGTCAAAAATAAATATTCCAAGGAAAATTTTGTTTCACATAAAGTAAAAGAAGGCGCAGCGGAGCGGGCCCGGGTCAGCTAGTCTTCCATAAAATCTATTTTTACAGTTTTTTAATGGCAACTCTGCCCATTTGTTTTCCACTCCTCTAGCTCTATGTTATTATTGAGATTGTTATAGATATGCATACTCCCCTAGTTATCCTTTGTTTTAGTTTTTGGCCCACAACAATAAGAAACCTTTTTAGCGAGTTGTATAAATGTGCGTTTATTGAGAACCACACCATCGGCCCTTACGTCAGTAATCGTTAGCCAATCAATGAAATAAATTCGAAATATTCAAATTAGCATTTGAGTGAAGGTTTTCCACAAAAGTCCAAATGTGATTGTTGTAACAATTGAAGTTAGGAAGGAACCTGGGGTGGAACTTCAGTGGCATGAGGTGGTTGGGAGACAGCCAAAATGCGGTCGTAAATGTGAAATGATAGCAATTGAATGGTGAAACACGCAATACCATTTAAATAAGTCGGAGTTGTTAGGTGGGCCGGTAAATAGGCATTTAAGCAGGTTGAGTAGCAAAAGTTAGCTGCCATATCGATAAGAGTTGGATTGTTGTATTGTTGGGGTTTTTTTTTTTTTTTTTTGAGAAAATGTGTGAATTGATAAGATATCCACATAATTTATTTTCGAATTTACATGTGTACACAATTAACTAAATAGCCGCTGTTGTTTTATTGTATTGGCTGGTGGAAGTGGTTTTACTATTTTCCATTACGTTTTCAATGAAATTTCCATATCCTTAAATGAATTTGATTGAAGCAACCTTTTAATGCATTGAATATTGATTTTATATATAAAACACTTTGGGCGTATTTGTCGATAGGTTAAAAAGGCCGACTATTTTTGTGCAATTGTGGTATAAGGGCGCTTCATTTTGTTTAGTTCTTATCTAATTAGTTGTACAATAGCAGGGGTAAATCAGATATACAACGACTTAAATATCACATGAGTAAAATGAGGAACAAATCCTTTTGGGAATTTGAAACTCTATGGGCGATAGTGGCCTCGGTAGATGTAAACCTCCAAACCTATTACTATAGGGTACATTATGAAGTTAGAGAATGTATGAACAATGTCTAGTGAGGAAACATGAGAACTGAGGCGCCAGAAGAGCTTGACACTGATATCTATCAGTGTGATATCCGTGATACACCATTCCGTGCAGTATAGACCTATCTCGCCTGCGCATGGCGCTAGTGATACCTACATGGAATGCATGGGGATAGCAGTCAGGTCCGGCACTGCCGAGATAGAGCTATACAACGTGTACATACCGCCGGTTGGTAATTGTGTCCCGATTAATGGCCAGGCTTACAACCCCTAAGTGGGTTGCTATCTGGCCATAATCGTCTGGTTCTAGGGGACTTTAATGTGCATCACAATTCATGGCATTCACCCCTAGGCAACGACCAGCGTGGCATAGCTTTAGCAGAGCAGATTGAAAGCTCCACGTTTTGCACGGTCAATGAGGATGCCCCCACTAGGATTACGAGGGGCTGCAGCAGCTCAACAGACATATCCATTAAATTGCCTGATCTCCTGAGTGACGTTTTCTGCCAAGCCGCCTCTCTCTCAGAGACGGCTTGGGGTCAGACCACCTCCCCATAATTCTCACCATCGACCGACCACCCGACTTCATAACCTCTGAGCGCCGGACGTTTATTCATCATAAGAAGGCAGAGCAGATTGATAGCTCCACGTTTTGCACGGTAAATGAGGATGCCCTCACTAGGATTAGGAGGAGCTGCAGCAGCTCGCCAGACATCTCCATTGCATTCCCTAATCTCCTGAGTGACGTATCCCGGCAAGCCCTCAATTCTTTGGGGTCAGACCACCTCCCCATAATTCTCACCATCGATCGACCACCCGACTTCATAACCTCTGAGCGCCGGACGTTTATCAATCATGAGAAGGCCGATTGGGCAGGCTTCAGAGAGTATACCAATCGCCGCTTCACTGATGTGCTAGTGGCCGAGAGGAAATTCCGAGACATTATCAACGCAGCAGCCGCTCGCTTTATACAAGCCGGTCAAATACCCCAAGTGCGACTCAATTTCCCGGCGCAAGCATTGCTACTAGCAGACGAGCGTGATGGGATTTGTGCTATGGACCCCGCTAACCCCAGAATCAGCGAGCTGAATCTGGAAATAAACAGGGTGGTCAACGAACATAAGCGGAATTTGCGGATGGAACACTTGGAGCAATGGAACTTAGGCACCGGTGTAGGCAAACTGTGGTCTACTGTTAAAACACCCTCGAATCCCGGTGGACGCGATGACGACCTCAGTCACTTTTGGCGAAATAACCGTGACTGATCCGAGGAGATGCGCCAGGTTTTTCAACCGTCAATTTATAGTGCATCCCGAGAGAGACAGTGCAAGGAGGAGAGCCATTTGCCGTATTCGTGGTCTCCGAGCCGATGGACTACCATCACAATTTACGAATGTCATTCATGGCGCCAAATCATCTGAGGCGTTGGGCTCCGATGGAATCTCTAAATTGATGTTTGAAGAATCTGGATTCACCTGGAGTTAAGTACCTTACCACTGTCCTCACTCTTATAGTTCCCAATGTCTGGAAACTGGGCAGAGTGATCCCGCTACTGAAACCTGTAAAAGACCCGAGTTTGGGAGAGTCGTACAGACCGATCTCTCTTCTCTCAGCAGTGACAAAGACGCTTGAGGCATTACTCCTTCCGTGCCTCGTAGGAGAATTTGAACACTCCTGATGTTTAGAAAATGGACAGAGTGATCCCACTACTGAAGCCTGGGAAAGACCCGAGTTTGGGGGTGTCGTACAGACTCCCTTCTCTCACCAGTGGCAAAGACGCTTGAGGCATTACTCCTCCCGAGCCTCGTAGGAGAATTTCCATTCGCCGAGCATCAACATGGATTTCGAAGACTGCACAGCACAACAACAGCTTTGCATGCCATCACCGCACACATTTGCCGTGGCTTCAATCAGGCCAGGCTATGTGATAGGACGTTCCTCGTGGCACTGGACCTATCGAAGGCATTCGACACGGTCAGCCATGCCAAATTATTTGAGGACATCGCCAAGACATCCCTCCAGCTAGGCCTGAAACGATGGGTCGCGAATTATCTGTGTGGTCGCCAGTCATTTGTGGAATTAAGGGATAAAAAGTCGAAGCACCGTAGAGTGAAACAGGGAGTTCCACAAGGAGGGGTGATATCTCCGGCACTGTTTAACCTCTACCCATCCTCCATTCCACCCCCTCCAGACGGCATAGAGATCGTATCATATGCGGACGATTGTACGATCATGGCATCAGGCCCCCCACCCATTGATGACATCTGCGATAGGTTGAACGTGTACCCCAACGAACTTGCCTCATATTTCGCTGCAAGAAATCTGAAGATATTCGCCAACAAATCTTCAGCCACATTGTTCACTACAAATACGCGTGAGGTGAATACTGAACTGACTGTGATGGTCGATGGAGAAATGATTCCGACCATCAAGTGTCCCAAAATACTTGGCGTCACATTTGACAGCCCTTACGCATTCTCCCCACATGCCACAGCAATCTGCGATAAAGTCAAAAGAAGAAACAAGGTCCTCAAGTCACTTGCTGGCAGCACTTGGGGCGCAGACAAAGAAGTCTTGTTGACCACGTACAAAGCAATTGGCCGGTCTGTGGTAAGTTATGCAGCGCCAAAGTGGTCTTTACAGCTGTGTGACACACAGTGAAATAATATTCAGATCTTTCAGAATGCCGCCCTTCGAACTTCGACGGGCTGTCTCCTCAGTTCTCATGTAGACCACCTCCATCAGGAGACAACGATCCTACCAGTGCAAAGACATAACTACATGCTGCCTAAGCAATACCTTTTGGGCTGTTATCACAGAGACCATCCAAATCATCATCTTGTGGATAGATATCCACCACCCAGAAGCCTTACTGTAGATGTACATGATCTAGAGTGTGAGGTTCAGCGCTGCAAGAGAGAACCTCTAGATCAAGTGGCATATCAAGCAGGTCTAAACAACATTCATGCAGACACGGTAGCAGATGCGATAAATGGCTACCAGGTGAATATAGTCCTTGGAGAACAACCGCCTCCAATTGCACCTGAAGAAATCGATCTCCTCCGGCAAACCAGAGTTGTTCTGGCTCAATTATGTTCCGGCAGATGCAGCCGCCTCAACTCCTACAGAGCAGGGACTGATGCCGACGTGCAAGATGTATGTCCCGATTGTAACCAGGGACCGCACGATACACGTCACCTGTTAAACTGCCCGTGTTAGATGTACGATCGATCCGTGGAGGGAATATAGATTCGGATCATTACCTTGTTGCAGCAAAGGTTCGCTACCATTTGAACATGGCAAGAAAAGTACGATTTGACACTGCACGGAAGCTGGATATTGAAAAGCTGTAAACACAACAAATGGCAGCGGCATACTCCACTCGACTGACCCAACTGCTTGATGAAAGCACTCCTTGTTCCGATGATATAATAGCGCAGTGGCAAACTATTGCCCACTCCATGCAAAATGTCACGAAATCCCTACTTGGGTACAGAAAGCCTTCTCCAAAAAACCCACGGTACGACCAAGAGCGTCGAGATGCTACTAAAGCCAAGAATACGGCATATAGAGCAGCCCTGCAATCAGTAGCAACGCGCCAGATGAAGGAGAGGTATCGGGAGAAAAAGAGAGAGAAAAAGGAAATGGAAAGACGTGAGTGCGAGCGAATTGAGATGTACAGGTGACAGAATGAAGTCCGGAAATTCTACCAAAGAACTAAACACCAAACCGATGGCTTTGGCGCAGGCACATCCTCCTGCAGAGACAAAGAAGGAAATCTGGTAACTGACACAGACAACATGCTGAGGATATGGAAAGAACATTTTACCCAACTGCTAGTGTCCGATGTTGGCGGCGAAGAGGATACCGCAGAACCAATCCCTGATGATGGTATAGAATGTTTACCTCCTAGTCAGAATGTGGTCCAAGTGGCAGTAACCCGACTAAAGAACAACAAGGCAGCAGGAGCCGACAGGTTACCCGCTAAACTATTTAAGAGCGGAGGTGACACGCTAATAAGGCGTATGCATCAGCTTATCTGCGCAATCTGGCTAGAAGAACACATACCCGTTGATTGGAACCTCAGCATACTACGTCCCATACACAAGACGAAATGTGTCAACTCCAGAGGAATAAGTCTCCTCCCCATCGCACACAAGATACTCTCGAGCGTACAGTGTGAAAGATTCAAACCTAAAGTCAATGGGATAATTGGGCCCTATCAATGCGGCTTTAGACCTGGTAAATCCACCATCGACCAGATTTTCATACTGCGCCAAATCCTGGAAAAGACCCGAGAAGGACAATTCAACGTCTTTCTTCTCTTTGTTGACTACAAAGCTGCCTTCGATACTCTTTTACGTTCGAAGGTATTCCAAGCCATGTCTGAGTTTGGTATCCCTGCAAAATTAATAAGACTCTGCAGGATGACACTTGCTGATACGCGTTCCTCAGTAAGAAAAGGAAAGAATCTCTCCGAACCATTTAATACCAAACGAGGTTTCAGGCAAGGAGACTATCGTGTGATCTCTTTAATATCCTGCTGAAGAAGATTATACGAGATGCAGATGTGAATAGATATGGCACACTAATCACAAGAGAGCACATGCTATTTGCCTATGCCGACGATATCGATATCATAGGTCGGTCACCGGAAGTATTAATTGCAGCCTTTGAAAGAATCGAATGAGAATCAGTGAAAATGGGTCTGGCAGTAAATGGCGATAAGACGAAATGGATGGTTTCCACTCCCAAAAAAACTTGTACAACCGAGCAGATAAAGAAAATGGAGAAAGTTGGGAACCACAACTTTGAGATAGTCAGTAACTTTATCTACCTCAGCACCGCAGTAACCGAAGCTAATGACACCAGTTTTGAGATTAAGCGAAGAATAATACTGGCAAACAGATACTACTTTGGACTAAGTAAGCAGTTTAGAAACAAGGCCACCTCTCGACAGACGAAGATTACACTATACAAGACACTGATACTACCCGTGCTGTTGTATGGTTCTGAAGCATGGGTACTTTTGAGAGAAAGATTCTTCGTAAAATATATGGACCAGTTTGCGTTAATGGAGAATATAGGCAACGTATGAACCACGAGCTGTATGAGCTGTATGACGACGATGGCATAGTTACACGCATCAAAATACAACGGCTGCGTTGGCTAGGTCATGTTGTCAGAATGGATGAAGAAGCTCCAGCAAAGAAGTCTTTTGAAGGCAAACACGGTGGTACACGCAAACCGGGAAGACCAAAAGCCCGATGGAAAGGTCAAGTTGTGGGAGACACCTCGAAACTTTGTGTCAGAGATTTTAGAATGAGCGTAGAAGATCGGCGCTTGGAACGCTATTCTACGTTCGGCTAGTGGAAGAAATATTCTGTCATAGCCAATTAAAGTAAAGTACAGACCCACTCGACTCAGACCCAGATCCCTGTGGACGCTCCCCATCTTAGTCGCAGAGTTCCTGGGTCTTGACACTCAACAGAATCAAGCAGACGAAAGGTAGAACACAATAAATTGCTACAACAACAACAACAACAACAACAGTGTGTGATATCCGTCGTAGTTTGTTGTTGGGGAAATTGTGCCTGATTAACAAATACTTTGGGCAATAAAAAGTTTCGACTTCTTAAAATCCCCAGGCGCTGATAATGTAGCAACGGTTGAATTGCAAACTTTCTCTGTTTGTATCAGAATGTCCTACATACCTGTAGAACGAAGAGACACAAGTATTCTAGATTCCAAAAGCAGGCGAAATATGTTCGCCTTATTAATCTGTCATCCTTTATGCTTTAGACTCTAGAGAGGTGAGAGGTTTGGGTTGCCCAAAAAGTAATTGCGGATTTTTTAAAATAAAGAAAATGCATTTTTAATAAAACTTAGAATGAACTTTAATCAAATATACTTTTTTTACACTTTTTTCTAAACAAGCTAAAAGTAACAGCTGATAACTGACAGAAGAAAGAATGCAATTACAGAGTCACAAGCTGTGAAAAAATTTGTCAACGCCGACTATATGAAAAATCCGCAATTACTTTTTACCTTTTTATCCGCAATTTACTTTACCCAATAGAAACATACCTTAAAGCATAGATCCATGGAGATATCCTGTTCAGGCAACAGAATGCATTTAGCAGGGACAAGTCCATTGAAACAGTCCTTTATGACATAGTCGCCTTCTTTGGCGTGTCTCTTGCTGTAAAGGAACAAAAAATGGTACAATTACTTGACGTTCAAGATGCTTTCCATAATATAAGAACGATGTCAGTCATGAGTGAGTTGGAGGTTCAAGGAATCAATACTACCGTAAGAAAGAGAATTAATTACTTACTTACGCCCTCAACAGAAGGTCGGTGGAGACCGCCCTGAACAAGGTTGTGCATAAAATAGAAGAATCCTTTGATGCCAAGACGTTCACATTGGTGGTTTGCATTGACAACGAGGTAGCGTTTAACAATGTGCGGACCGACACATTGATCCAATCCTTAGACCAGTACCAGAAGGACCGGGTCCTTAGAGACTGGATAAACCATATGCTAAGGAACAGGTGGATAAATTGTGGGTCATATAACATAAAAACAAGTAAAAGCGTGCAAAGTTCGACCGGGCCGAATCTTATATACCCTCCACCATGGATCGCATTTGTCGAGTTCTTTTCCCGGCATCTCTTCTTAGGCAAAAATGGATTAGAGAAAAGATTTGCTCTGCTATTAGAGCGATATCAAGATATGGTCCGGCTTGGACCACAATTAAATTATATGTTGGAGACCTGTGTAAAATGTAAGCTAATCCCTTTGGGAGCTCAAGAAGAAAAATAGAGAGATCGATTTATATGGAAGCTGTATCGGGCTATAGACCGATTCAGACCATAATAAATACGTATGTTGATGTTCATGAGAGGATCCGTCGCACAAAATTTCAGCCAAATCGGATAAGAATTGTGCACTCTAGAGGCTCAAGAAGTCAAGACCCAACATCGGTTTATATGACAGCTATATCAGGTTATGGACCGACTTGAACCATACTTAGCACAGTTGTTCGATATCATAACAAAACACATCGTGAAAAAATTCATTCAAATCGGATAAAAATTGCGCCCTCTAGAGGCGCCCGATTTGAACCATACTTGGCACAGTTGTTGGATATAATAACAAAATACGTCGTGCAGAATTTCATTCCAATCGGATAAGAATTGCGCTCTCTAGAGGCTCAAGAAATCAAGACCCAAGATCGGTTTATATGGCAGCTATATCAAAACGTGGACCGATATGGCCCATTTACAATACCAACTGACCTACACTAATAAGAAGTATTTGTGCAAAATTTCAAGCGGCTAGATTTACTTCTTCGGAAATTAGCGTGCTTTCGACAGAGAGACGGACGGACGGACAGACGGATGGACATGGTTAGATCGACATAAAATGTCACGACGATCAAGAATATATATACTTTATGGGGTCTCAGACGAATATTTCGAGTAGTTACAGACAGAATGACGAAATTAGTATACCCCCCATCCAATGGTGGAGGGTATAATAATGGAGAAAGTGGCACAGGACATGCCACAGGGGTGGAATTTTATCGCCACTACTTTGGGTGATCACCATAAATAACTTAGTAACGATGCTGACTGAGAAGGGATTTGAACCCGTCTGCTATGCAGACGATGTTATAATGCTTCTTAGGGGTAAGGATCCAAACTAGCTATGTATAAGTTAGGCACATGCCATATAACTGAGCTAGACCCAGGGGTATCAGTGTTAACCCAGAGAAGACTGAAATATGACTGTTCACAAGGAAGACGAAGGTGGGCCAGTTTGACGCGACACATTTCCTCTATAAGACGATTTTGATATCTGATAAGGTCAAATACTTAGGAGTGATCTTGGACAGAAAATTTAATTGGAAGTGTCATATTCAGGAGCGTACTGAGAAGGCTTACAGACGCTGGGCCCTAGGTAGACGAACCGTACGCTCGAAGTCCATGTCCGAGGATAGTCCACTGACTCAGGAGCGTGATTAGACCCATATTTACTTATGCTTCAGTAGTTTGATGGAGTGCGATTGAGAAAAAGTGCAACATAAGGACCATACAATAGGTTCAGAGAACATGTTGTCTTGGCATAAATGGAGCGATGAGGACTGCGCTCACTAGGACACTGGAGACTATTCTAGATATCCGGCCCATAAACATACAGGTTCAGAGAACATGTTGTCTTGGCATAAATGGAGCGATGAGGACCGCGCTCACTAGGACACTGGAGACTATTCTAGATATCCGGCCCATAGACATGCAAACTAAGTATGAGGCAGCCACTGCGGCTATGAGACTTAAGGCGATGGGAGAATGAATAGAGGATGGGAGCAGCTCATACCATCGCGGTATAATCGTGGCACCGATAGGAAATCAGGATACAAGGGAACAGGTTTCCGATCGGATACCTGAGACGACACTTGAGGTCAAGTGTGATGCATTGCTGCCAGCGGCACAGTCATTGACTGACGGAACCCTAGTATTGACATCTAGAAGATCATGTCACACGGATGGATCAAAGCTAGAGGAAAGAGTGGGCCTAGGGGTCTACATTGAAAACCCGGGGACTGGGATCTGTTTTAGACTGACTGACCATAAAACGGTCCTGCAGGCGGAGATCCGGGCGATCACGGTATGTGTGAGGTGGTGTGGTGCTAACGCAAGGACGTTGAGTGTGAACATCTTAACGGGCAGTAAACTGGCCATCAGGGCAATAACAAACACGAAGGTAAGAAGGGCCTGGGGGTCCACATTGAAAACCCGAGGACTGAGATCTGTTTTAAACTGCCTGACCATAATACGGTCCTGCAAGCGATCCGGGCGATCACGGTATGGTGTGGTGCTAAAGCGAGGACGTCGAGTGTGAACATCTTTACTGACAGTAAAATTGCCATAAGGCCAAAACAACCAGGACGGTGAGGTCACGAACAGTCTTGCAGTGTAAGTAGGAGATTAACGCCATCTCTGAGGATGGCAAAATCCTCATCGTTTGGTTGCCGGGCCATAAAGGAGTAAGGGGAAATGAAGGGGCAGACTATTTAGCGGTGAAGGCCAGAGAACTGCTGTCAATAAACTTGGTTAACCCGAAGCCATTCGAATCGACGCAGTCCGAGTTTAGGGAGTGGGCGACGAATGCGGATGCAATATTGTGTAACAGCGAAACGGTCGGTAGGACCTCACAAATCCTATGGCGGGATCAAGATCGTGAGAAGACGGGGCTATTACTAAAGGAAGCAAGAAGGAGGTCAGTATAGCTAGTATAGGAATACGAGCTCACTTATGTAAAATCGGTGCGGCAAGTGATATCATGTGTAGGGTATGCGGGGAAGATGATGAGACGTTGGAGCATTTCCTTTGTCATTCATGTCTAACATATACCTCCACTTAGATGGAGACAAAATACCAGACATGAACCAACTTAGGGGAGTGATATTGAAAACAATTAAGGATTTTGTAAGTAGCACGGAATGGTAAATTTAAAATTTTCTTTTTAGGGGTTACTTTATAGGGGCCTCCTTTTTATAGCCGAGTCCGAACGGCGAGCCGCAATGCGACAGCTCTTTGGAGAGAAGTTTTACATGGCATAGTACCTCACAAATGTTGCCAGCATTAGGAAGGGAAAACCACCGGTGAAAAATTTTTCTGATGGTCTCGCCAGGATTCGAACCCAGGCGTTCAGCGTCATAGGCGGACATGCTAACCTCTGCGCTACGGTGGCCTCCGACTTGTTTTATTTTCTTTTAACCTTCATCTACCATTAAATTGCATACCCAATTTATCCTACGTTTCTACATCAATCCTTGTGTATTATCTCATGGATGGCATTCATACCATTTAGAATCATTCAATATTTGATTTGTTCTCCAATATCTTCATTATCCCCATATTATCTGATATTTCCTTCACTTCCATCTTCTTGCATTTGTATGCATTAAATTTGCTTTTGCAATTGGCTTGAACGCTTCGCCTAATGGACGTAGGAAGAGTGCGAAATGGAGAGGCAAACAATTTTCTGAATCATTCGTTTGTTGCAAATACTCTCCTAATCCACACTCTTGCAATTCAAATGACATTTGGATAATTTGTGACCACTTTGTGGTTCTTTCGAAATCAGGTCATGCTAACCAAAGGATTTTTAATTCATTTCGATTTAACCAACGT